>NC_053444.1:22037163-22210587 GCF_007990345.1 Gossypium hirsutum
AGACCACCGAGAATTTTAGGGGCAGGGTGCAGAGGGGGCCTATACCGATCGAGCGAACCCCCTGCTAGAGCATTCCATTCGCCAGAGAGGGCTCCTCGACGTCACACTGGACCTTCACCTCTGATACATGTATGCATGATTACCCTGGTTCACTCATTCAATTTGCAACCTAGCAACCAGTAAGACCCTGTGAGTCTATGAGCCGAATTCAGATCAAACCTTGGTCAATGCGTACTGTGAAAAGTGTGTAAGAGATGCCCTAATAATCCGAGAATCCTGTTTTCCGGCCGATTTGATGCTTTGCCGTTCGACGGGTTTGATGTTATTCTTGGTGGATTGGTTAACCGCGCATGATGCGGTTGTGAATGCAAAAGCAAGACTATCGATTGAGGTGCGCAAAATAACGAAATAATCCGAGTTGAGTCGCGGATTAAGGGGGTTGCCAGCTGTAATATCAGCAATGTTGGCCCAGAAATATGTAAAGAAAGGGTGCGAAGCATACCTCGCGTATGTACTTGATGACAAGGAGTTAGAAAAGAAACCCGAATCGGTGCCGGTGGTTGTGAATACCCGGATGTTTTTCCTGAAGAGTTACCGGTTTGCCACCTGTTCGGGAGGTAGAGTTTGGTATTGAGCTTGTACCTGGAACTACGCCAATTTCGATCGCTTCGTCGTATGCACTAACCGAGTTAAAAGATTGAAGCTCAGTTGCAAGAATTGACGGATAGAGGTTTCGCTCGACCGAGTTTCTCACCTTGGGGTGCACCAGTATTGTCGTGAAAAAGAAGGACGAAACCATGAGGTTGTGCATTGACTATCGTCAACTGAATAAAGTGACGATAAAGAATAAGTATCAGTTACCGCGTATTGATGATCTGTTCGATCAATTAAAGGAGCATCGGTGTTTTCAAAGATAGATTTGAGATCGGGTTATTATCAGTTGCGGATTCGAGATTCGGACGTACCCAAAACTGCTTTCAGAACGAGGTACGTCACTACGAGTTCTTAGTGATGCCGTTCGGGCTCACTAATGCCCCTGCGGTGTTTATGGATTTGATGAATCGGATCTTCAGGCCGTATTTGGATCGGTCGTAGTTGTGTTTATTGATGACATCTTGGTCTATTCAAGAGATGAGACCGAACATGCTGAGCATCTGAGGCAGTGTTGCAAATTTTGCGGATAAGCAGTTATATGCTAAGTTCAGTAAGTGTGAGTTCTGGTTAAGAGAGGTTAGCTTCTTGGGTCATGTGGTATCCGCATCGGGTATTCGGTTGACCCGAGCAAAATTTCAGCCATACTTAACTGGAAGCCTCCCAGAACGTTACCGAAGTCCGGAGCTTTCTAGGGCTCACCGGTTATTACCGACGATTTGTCAAAGGTTTCTCGATGATAGCCACACCAATGACGAAGCTACTTCAGAAGGATGTTAAGTTCGAATGGACGGAGAATGTCAAAAGCTTCGATCAACTGAAAACTCATCTGACCGAAGCTCCAATTTTGGTGCAACCCGAATCGGGATAAAGAGTTTGTCATTTATGGACGCATCCCTACTTGGGTGGGTTGCGTATTGATGCAAGAAGGTCGAGTTGTGCCTATGCGTCGAGACAATGGAAGCCACACGAGAGAAATATCCGACCCATGATCTCGAACTAGCCGCCATTGTGTTTGCATTGAAAATATGGCGACATTATTTGTTTGGCGAGAAGTGCCATGTGTTTTCGGATACAAAGTCTCAAATATTTGATGACTCAACGAGACTTGAATCTGCGACAAAGACGTTGGCTTGAGTTGTTGAAAGATTACGAGCTTGTCATTGATTACCACCCGGGAAAGCTAATGTGGTTGCGGACGCCTTAAGCCGGAAATCACTGTTTGCTTTGCGAGCGATGAATGTACACTTGTCTGTTCTACCTGACAATGTGTTAGTAGCTGAATTAAAAGCCAAACCATTATTGACTCATCAAATTCGTGAAGCTCAGAAAGTCGATGATGAATTAGTTGCAAAATGAGCTGAGTGTGTTCCGAACAAGGAATCGGAGTTTCAAGATTGATGATATGGTTGTTTGAGTTTAGAAGTCGTTGTGCGTTCCAAGGAATTCAGAACTCATTCCGATGATCCTGAACGAAGCCCATTGTAGCCGAATGTCAATTCACCCGGGGAGCACGAAATGTACAACGACTTGAAACGTCGGTTTTGGTGGCATGGTATGAGCGAGACATCTCCGACTTTGTTTCGAGATGTTTAATATGTCAACAAGTGAAAGTGGAACATCAAGTGCCTTCAGGGTTACTTCAGCCGATCATGATACCCGAGTGGAAATGGGACCGAGTCACAATGGACTTTGTGTCCGGACTGCCATTGTCCGCAAGTAAGAAGGATGCGATTTGGGTGTTGTTGATAGGCTGACTAAGTCGGCTCACTTTATCCCCGTGCGTACGGATTTTTCATTGGATAAACTAGCCGAATTGTATGTTTCTCAGATTGTGAGATTACATGGAGTACCTATTTCTATCGTGTCGGATAGAGATCCGAGATTCACCTCGTGATTTGGAAGAAATTGCAAGAAGCTTTGGGTACCAAGCTGCATTTTAGCACCGCTTTTCATCCCCAAACCGATGGTCAATCCGAGCGGATAATTCAGATACTCGAGGATATGCTGAGATGCTGCATCCTTGAGTTTAGTGGTTCATGGGAACGGTATGTACCTTTGATCGAATTCACTTACAACAATAGTTTCCAATCAAGTATTAAGATGGCACCTTACGAGGCTTTGTACGGTCGTAAATACCGTACACCATTGTTTTGGACTGAGCTCGGTGAAAGTAAAATTTTCGGAGTTGATTTGATTAAAGATGCCGAACAGAAGTAAAGGTAATCCGTGAAAGTTGAAGGTAGCCACAGATCATCAGAAATCGTATGCGGATTTGAAAAGAAAGACATTGAATATCAGGTTGGAGACAAAGTATTTCTCAAAGTTTCACCCTGGAAGAAGGTGCTTAGATTTGGTCGTAAGGGCAAATTGAGTCCGAGGTTCATCGGTCCGTACGAAGTATCCGAACGAGTTGGACCCGTTGCATACCGATTAATTTTGCCCCCTGAGCTCGAAAAGATTCACAACGTTTTTCATGTCTCGATGCTTCGACGATATAGGTCCGATCCATCGCACGTAATTCCTCCATCGGAGATCGAGATTCAATCTAATTTAAGTTACGAAGAAGAACCAGTTCGTATTTTAGCACATGAAGTAAAAGAACTACGAAACAGGAAAATCTCATTAGTGAAATACTGTGGCATAAACACGGAATTGAAGAAGCCACTTGGGAACTGAGGACTCTATGAAGGATCGATATCCAAATTTATTTACCGGTAAGATTTTCAGGGACGAAAATTTCTTATGTGGGGGAGAGTTGTGACAACCCAATTAGACCCTGGTCGGAATGTGGTTTCGAGACCACATTACCGAGCCAAAAATTTATTTTCGTGTTTTAATTGCATAATTGTTGTGTGACAGTGAATATATGAGAAATTAAATGCTTAATATTAGCATTAGGATTGTGAATTAATTCAAAAAGGACCTAGTTGACGAAGTTAGAAAAGATGATAGATGAATTATAAGGATTAAATAATAACAAGGTGAGAAAGTTTGGGTTTGCATGTCAAGGTGCCCAATTCTTGATAGGTGGCCGGCCAAGCATGGTTCCATTCCTCCAAGTTTATGTTGTTTATTATTTAATATTGGTAAGTGGATTAGAAAATAAAAGAAGTGAATTAAAAAGAAAAGAAAGGATGAATAAAATAAGGGAGGAAGGAGGAGTGTTCATCCTTTTCCTTACCACAATAGCCGTACCTAAAGAAAGAAAAAACAGAAGAAAGTGAAGCAAAGGCATTCGGCCTTTTGAATGAAGAGGAGGTTAGTAAATTTTGTAATTTTCTTTTGAAATAATAGTTGTTTGGGTTAATCATCATGTTTTTCTTACTAGCCATACTAAAATTTCGAATTTAGAGTGTTGGATGGAGCTTTCGGTTATGGTATGTGTGAGAAGAACTTGATTTTTCTTACCTTTAAGTTTGATGGATAAAGAAACAAAAGGTTGTTGATGAAGAAATTAATGTGTTAAGAGATTATATGAAACTTATTCATGTTTATATATGTTATATGCATCGAAAATGGTTGATGATTTTGGAGGTGATTAGCTTGAATCGGCCATGGTATATCCATAAACACGATCTATGCTTGTTATGTTACTCATGGTTAAAACAATTCGGCTATGACATTCGGCCATGGATGGTTGTATTTCTTTGATGTCGTTTTTGATGCTTTAGGGTATTGAGGTTGATTATAGATGAGGTGAGTTTCTTGATTTAAAATTTGATGGATGTTAAGCTAATTAGGCAACCAAAGGTTCAATATTTTGCTATGTGGTCATATGTGCATTTCGGCCATGGTCTTTGTTTGAATTTGAGATTGTAATGTGATTTTCCTAAATTGTCTATGAATTTTGGTTGTTGATTCCATGGTGATGGTATATTGAATCCATGACTTGAATCCATGAAATTTAGTAAGGTTGCATTCGGCAACTTGCTTGGAATTAAAATTGATGTCTAAGCTTAGGTGATTTCGATGATGATATATATATATATTCATAAGTATATTTAGTTGATTCGGCTTTGGTAGTTGCATGAGGTTATTAGCCGAATATACTAACATACATATACATGTGAAATTGGATTGTAAATATTTAGCAAGGTGGTTAAACTAGTTAAATTATTGATTTAGCTCAAGGAGTTAAAGGAGGTGAATCGAGCAAAGGCAAAGAAAAGGTTATCAAGTAGCCGAGTTGGAACCGTCTTACCCAACACGAGGTAAGTCATTAAGCATGTAGTTGGGATTATTTCATTGGTCATAATGTTATGTATTGATGCTGAATGGAATGAATAAATATACATATATATATGCATGTACGTATGTGATGATGAAATTGTTGAATGAACGAAAAGAGGTAAGATGTACTGAGTTGTTGATCTCGGCACTAAACGTGCGGGATAACCATTTATGACCATGAGATTGGCGCTAAGTGCGCGGGATTAAATTGTACAGCACTAAGTGTGCGAAATGAATATGATGCACTAAGTGTGCGAATTGACCATGCGGCACTAAGTGTGCGAGTTTGACTATGTAGCACTAAGTGTGCGATTTGATTACGTAGCACTAAGTGTGTGAGTTGATTATATAGCACTGAGTGTGCGGGCTCAATATACATTCGTGAATCATTATGGACACTATGTGTGCGACACTATTGAGTCGATCGCGGACAGCGGATCGGGTAAGTGTCTTGAGTACATGGCTAATATGCGCTATGCTTATACTTGGTGTTGAGCTCGGTAAGTTGAACCTATGTGATAACTATACTTGAAGTCACGTACATAAAATTTATCGTAGAATGGGTGAAAGGCCGTTTAGTTGTATGTTTGTAACGAAAATAAAATGATTTATGAAAATGCCTCGAATATCCTATTGATGAGTATGTGGATTGTGAATGCATAAATTGGTATGAAATTGAATCGATAGGTTGGAGGAACTATGGTATGGTTCGGTATGGATGGAGTAAATTGTCTCGTTCCATTTTGTTTCCTCTTGTGATAATGTTATTGATGGATGGTAATGCATTGCTTATGACTTACTGAGTTATAAACTCACTCGGTGTTTCCTTGTCACCCATTATAGGTTGCTTGGACTCATCTATTTTTGCGGGGTCAGGCCGTCATCGAAGTCATCACACCGGATAGCAAGTTTTGGTATTTTCTTCTTAGTTGGCTTAGAAGAACATTTTGGCATGTATAAGCTATTACGTTGTGTTTGAATTTTGGCATGTAAACTTTAAGCCATGCGAAAATGGCACGAATGTTCGATTGAGTTGGATCAAGGGTAGGCATGAAATGGACCTAGTTACTTTCGTAACAGATGCTGGCAGCAGCAGTGTCATGAGATTGAAAAATCATTAAAATAGTAGGAGTGGAATTAATTGATGAATAAATTATGTAATCGAAGCTCGATGAGTCTGTTTTCATGAGGAAGTAACGAAAGATCATATGGGCAGTATATTAAGAGATAATCAGATTTTGTGGGACAGGGCCAGAACGGTTTCTGGATTCCCTACTCCGACTTTGGAAATTCATTACAAATTAACCAGAGATAATTAGGGGTCGTACCATATATGTACAGATTCCTCTCTGAGTCTAGTTTTCATAAAAACAAACAGCATCAGTATTGGAGCCCCGTGCAGGGAGATATCCAAGTCGTAATGGGCAAAGGTCAGTGTAGTCGACCCCTGCAACTTGGGAGACTTTGACTAATAAACTGTACTAATTGGCCTGACCAAAAATTCTAGAAAAAATACATAGATGGGCACATGAGTCTAGTTTCTGGGAAAATTACGAAACTGATTTTCGAGTTACGAAACTCAAGATATGATTTTTAAAACGACTAGTACACAGATTGGGCAGTGTCTGGAAAATAAATTTTGTAAGGGGTTAAAGCCAGTTAACACCTCGTGTTCGACTCCGGTGTCGGTTTCGGGTTCGGGGTGTTACACTAAGAGAGATATAAAAGAGTGTAGAATGTGATTTTGAAAAAAATTTTGTTGAAGTGTCTCCAGACTCTTTTTTTTTACGGATCTTTCACGTTCTTTTCGTCCGCACCTAGACCGTATACAATTTTTTTTTTCAATTTTTCTTTTCAATTTTTTACAATACCATAATACCGAAGACGACGATTCTTACTCTGATTCAGCTAGCTCTGATACCAAATGATGCGAACCGGCCTCTATTTAATGAGTTGAATCACTTTTGTTACCCGATCGTCCAAACGATAAAGTTTCATTCTTCTTGAGTCAATTCGTTTTACTTGAACAATGAAGTTGTTTGAGGTTCATGTGAGATTAAGGGAAGTGATTTGTAAATTAATTAGGCTAAGAAAAGGTAGGAAACAAATAATAATGGTTTGGAATTTTCGATTCAAAATGAAATGGAAAGATGGGCTTAAAACAAGAATGAACCAACGTTAAGGATTAAGGTTGACCCGATTCTTATATGTCTTTAAGATGGATGAATAAGGATGTAAGAGAACCTTGACCCACTATCTATCGAATATAGGAACCTCGGTATAGTTGAACGCCACACTTTAGTTGAAAGTGATAAGTTCGGGTTACAGAACAAGGTTGACGCCACTAACTAGTAGATAAGCCAACAAAGTCTTTGGACGAAATTTAGAGAAGAAATTCTCCCAAAATACTTAATTTCAATAATAAAAAAGGCAAAAGTCCTTTTACAAATGAACAAACAAATATTTATAGTTCTTCAAAGGCTAGCCGAATAGACAAACTTAAAGCTAAGAAAAATCAAGAGAATTCCAGAATTAATTCCTCCATAAGATTCGGCTGAATGGGCATTCAAATGGGCAGCTTAAGCATGAAGCAAATGCACCTTGCAAAGATGAATGCATCGGTAGATCAATGGTCTTGTCCAGGTTCGGCCTTGCTCTTAAATTACTCCTTAAATTGGCACTTGTTGGCTGAAAAGATAGGAACATTAAAGATAGTTGTTGAACAGCCACACAAGTGTGAAAAGTCAGTTTTGAAGAGTCAAATATGTGTGAACACCATCAGCTGAATAGTCTCTCATGTGAACACTTAAAATGAGCTGCATGTAGATGTTTGAGGATGGCAAATTCGGCTGAATATTCATTTGGAAGTGCCATGCATGTTTCGGCCAAATACAATGAACCTTAGGTGCATGCACCCATGCCGTCTAAGGGAGATTCCTGCACCAATTTAAATCAACAAATTAGTTCATGCAACAAATACATTAAATTCGACAGCATATGAATATAAAAATCTGCTCATTTAGTTCGGTCAACTAAATAAATATTTGTTGTAGTTTAAAACATATTTAAGGCACTAACTAATTAGAACATATTAAATAACACTCAATAATTATTTTGACCAGAAATTAAATTCAATTAATTAACTTAACTAATTTAACTAACAACTTAAATAAATATTCCAGCAAAATAAATATAAACGCAAATGAGCTTAAAATGAGCTGATTGAGCTAAAAGTGAGCTCGGTGAGCTAAAATTGAGTTGAATGAACTTGAAGTAGATTGCACAGATTGCTTAATTTGCTGGCCCATGATTTTTCAAGTAGAACAGCCACAGATTCACTCCAAACTTGATCCACCAAAGTTGAAATTGCATTCTTAAACTTATTATCTCTAGCTCGAGTAATGGGTCCTTTTGGTAGCTCAAGGGAAATATCATTAACACTCGATAGCTCATGGGTCTCGATTGCATCAGATCCTTAAAGGGCTTAAGCCCAAAATGTGATTGCATTTGTCTACTTTCTCTATACGGGGATTAAGCCTAGGCTTGGGTGGATCAGTGTGGTGGAGGACTCGTTGGTGACCATAGAACCTTATTTGACTTTATTTTGCACTTAAATGGTGATTTTAAATTTCATTTGAAATTTCATTGTAAATATGGCCTCTATGGATTTTTTCTTAAATTTGGGATTTTTATTAGTTATGGGTTATAACTACTACTTTTAAGAAAACTCGAGTTTTCAAAAGGACCAAACGTCTTAACAAAATACTCACAACTATGCAAAATATTTTAAAAGCTTCCGCGTAGAATAAACATTTTGAAAGCTTTCGAATGATTAATTAACATGATATTAGAATTAACAAGTGATAATGAAAAGATTGTAAACAGAAAACGTTTTAATCAAAGTTACAGTTTTTAAACACTTTAACATGTGACACCGTCAGATTCGGCTATAACAATCAGGCCGGGTTTTAGGTGTTACATTTAGTGGTATCAGATCCAGATTACAAAACTCGGTTGTGGATGTGGTTTTTACGACATAATTTCTAAGAGCTGATTTCTAAAAGTTTTATTGAATGTGTGGTACACTAAGTCTTCGGTGTCGATCCAGTAAGTTTTTTGAAACTGAGAATTGTCTAAACTGAAACTGAAACTATATTTTATAGTATATCCTAAAATTGCTATAGGTAGTATATACTAAGACTACTATAGATATACTGTACTAAAAACATTTAAAATATTGTATAATATACTGTAGTAAAACTGATAGACATTGATTGACACTACAATGTACAAAACAAACTTTACACTTTTGATACTATTTTCATAAAATATTTGTTAATAAACACTGGAACATTAAGCTGATGCACAAAATTGTTAATAATATAAAACACAATTAGACAATGAGCACCAGAGGTACTCGCGAACGGGGTACAAGAGGCCGTGGTAGAGGCCGTAGAGGTGCTCAAGCTGGGTCTTCGTCATCTGAAAATTTGCCTAATTTGGATACTACTGAGACACCGACTTCACCTGTGGCTAAGGCTGGGTCTCATGCTCGAGCGGCTGGGGACAATGCACTGTCCTAAGCTATGTTGAGGATTTTAGAGAGGGTCGCTAGGCCCAATACTGGAACGAATCCGGTCTAACAGAGCTGAGCTTTTCAGGGTTATTGTTGGAGTTGCCCCTAATGTGACTGAGTACTGGATAGAGGCCATAGAGAATATTATGGACAATTTGGACTGCACTCCTAAGCATAAATTAAATGGCGCTGTATCGCTGCTACGTGATGAGGCATATCAATGGTGGCTCACTATTAAAGAGGGCACTCAACCCGATTGGCTAACTTGGGAGTTCTTTAAGATCGCTTTCCAAAGGAAGTATGTGGGGGCTAGTTATGTGGATGCCCATAGGAGCGAGTTCCTAAGTTTGAGTCAAGGAGATATATACTGAGTATAAGGCTAAATTTCTGAGATTGAGCCGCTATGTGCGAGGTATGGTGGCGACTGAGTACAAGCGATGTATTCGCTTTGAGGATGGCCTCAAGGATAATCTGAGGGTTTTGATAGCTCCACAGATGGAACGAGACTTTGTTGCACTGGTTGATAAGGCAAAGATCACCGAGGAAGTAAAGTGCGCTGAGTTCCAGAACCGAGAGAGAGGTAGAAACAAGAAGGATTCAGAGCCCTCGAGTTCCGTTAAGATGCCTAAGAAAAAGTCAGAGTTGAAGGGTTGATTAGAGTTAGGGCTCCTATTGCTGCTACTAGACAGTCGCCGTGTGCTGACTGTGGTAAGCGCCATCAGGATGAGTCTTGGAAAAGAATTGGGGCTTGTTTGAGGTATGGTTAATTATAGCACTGTATTAGAGACTATCCGCAGAGGTCCGATCAGTGTTGTTAATGGGTTGGGCCGTGGTCAGAGAGTACCGAGTAGAGGTGCTGGTCATAGTGAGGCGAGGCAACCGACTCTAGTTTATGCTACACCTCGCTGAGAGGATGGAGATGCTCTGGATGTTATCACGGGTACGTTCTTTATTTATAATGCACCTTATACTGCACTGATAGATATAGGATCCACTCACTCCTATATAGCTTGTAATGTGTCTAAGAACTTGGGTATCTTGGTTGAGAGCACTGCGAGTGAGGTGACTGTCCTGAGTCTGTTGGGACAATCAGTAAGGGTAAATAAGTTTTTTAGACACGTTCCTTTAGAGGTTCAAGGGGCTATATATCTGGTTGATCTGATGGAACTGCCTTTTGGAGAGTTTGATCTGATACTGGGAAAGGACTGGTTCGTTAAACACTGACTGAGCTTAGATTGTGCCACAAAAAGGGTAGTACTGAAAACTAATAAGGATAGCGAGGTAGTCGTAATTAGGGAATGTTGGAACTATTTATCGAATGTGATTTCTACATTGAGGGCTAAAAATTTTGTTCGTAAGGTATGTGAGGCGTATCTAGCCTATATCAGTATTTTAGATTTTGGGGGTTCTTCGGTTAAGGATATCAAAACGGTTAAGGACTTTCTGGATGTTTTTCCTGAAGAGCTACCTGGGTTACCCCCAAATCATGAAGTAGAGTTCAGGATTGAGCTCTTTCCTAGTATAGCTCTGGTGTCCATCGCTCTCTATAGAATGGCACCGAAAGAGCTTGTGAAGCTTAAGGCTCATATTCAAGAGTTACTGGATCGTGGGTTCATCCGCCCTAGTGTGCCTTCGTGGGGAGCACCAGTTCTGTTCGTGAAAAAGAAGGATTGATCCATGCATATGTGTATTAACTATCGAATATTAAACAAGTTGACAATCAAGAATAAATATCCCTTACCGAGGATAGATGATCTCTTTGACCAGTTCTGAGGGGCTTCGATTTTCTCCAAGATTGACCTCCAATCAAGATATCATCAGTTGAGGGTTAAGGAGATTGATGTATACAAGACAACATTTAGGACTCGATACGGTCATTGTGAGTTCCTAGTGAAGCCATTTAGACTGACGAATGCACCAACAACTTTCATGGATCTGATGAACTGAGTGTTCTAGCCCTATCTGGATCGGTTCATGGTGGTATTTATTGACGACATACTGGTGTACTCGAAGACTGAGGATGAGCATGATGAACACCTCAGAGTGGTTCTGCAGATCTTGCGAGAGAAACAATTGTACGCCAAGTTTAGTAAATGTGAGTTTTGGTTACGATAAGTAACATTTCTGGGCCATTTGGTTTCCGCTTAGGGGATTAGAGTCGATCCACGAAGATTGAGGTGGTGTTGGATTGGAAACAGCCTAAGACTGTATTTGAGATTGGCAGTTTTCTGGGACTGACAGGGTATTATCGACGATTTGTAGAGGCTTTTCACTAATTGCAGCACCCTTGACTAAGCTGCTACATAAGGGTGTGCAGTTTAACTGGACTGATGCATAGCAAGAGAGCTTTGAGAAGCTCAAAATTGTACTGAATGAGGCCCCTGTTTTCATACAACCAGAGTTTGGAAAAAATTTTACTGTCTACAGTGATGTATCACATGTCGATTTAGGATGTGTGTTGATGTAAGAGGGTAAGGTGGTAGCGTATGCATGTCGTCAACTTAAGACTTATTAGGTGAATTATCCGACGCATGACCTAGAGCTGGCCGTAGTGGTGTTCGCATTGAAAATCTGGAGGCATTACCTATATGGTGAAAGGTGTATCACCTACACGGATCACAAGAGCCTTAAGTATCTCCTCACTTAGAAGGAGCTAAATCTTAGGCACTGTAGATGGATTGAGCTGCTTAAGGACTACAACTGTACGATTGAATATCACCCTAGTAAGGCCAATGTGGTGGTCGACGCACTAAGCCGTAGGGTTGTGACTGATTTGAGGGCGATGTTTGCTCACTTCAGTTTATTTGATGATGGAAGTCTGCTAGCTGAGCTTTAGGTTAAGCCTACGTAGAGTGAGCAGATTAAAGGTAAGCAATTAGATGATGTATCTTTGGGTCTTCGTTTTCGACAGGTTGAAAGTGGGCATACTAATAACAACAGTTATTAGTCTAGTATTCAGATGGCACCTTACGAGGTATTATATGGTCGTAGGTGTGGCACACCTTCATGTTAGACAGTTGTGCAAGCGACGTGTTCTGGGTTCTGATACTGAGGATCTAGATTGATTCGAGATTGATTAAAAGTGGCATCTAATAGACAGAAGTCTTACGTGGACCTGAAGCATCGTGAGATCGAGTTTCCTGTAGGAGACTTCATTTTTCTTAAGGTTTCGCCATAGAATAGGGTACTGATATTTGGTCGTAAGGGCAAGTTGAGCCCTAGGTTTATTGGACTATATCGCATACTAAAATGAGTGGGATCGGTTGCCTACCAGTTAGAGCTACCTCCAGACTTGGACCAGATTCACGATGTTTTCTACGTATCGATGTTGAGGCGCTACCGTTTTGATCCCACGCATATTGTTCCTCTCGAGGAAATCGAGGTTAGGCCAGATCTGACCTTTGCGGAAGAGCCGGTTCAGTTATTGGATCGCGACGTAAAGATTTTGAGAAGAAAATTCATCCCACTGGTTCAGGTTCTATGGTGTAATCATAGCTTTGAGGAGGCCATGTGGGTGCCTGAGGATGCGATGCGTCAGCAGTGTCCTCATCTGTTCTGATCAAGTAAAATTTCGAGGTCGAAATTTTCTTTCAGGGGTAGAGTTGTAACGCCCCAAAGTTTGTATATTTGTTTCTGTGTATTTATGACACAACTGTGTATCTGCTTCAGTGGTTAAGTGTTCTAGGTGTGTGTGAGGGTTATTAAGTTCAACCCTTATCTTGGGAAAATTTTTGTATTTTTCAGAAAAAAGGCCTATCACTAGTCAGTAGGCTTATAATTAAATGTTGGTAAAATATGTCAGAATGGGCCTGCTGGTCTGGTGGTTCAGTGGAGTGTAAATAAGCTGGAAGTCTAGAGTTCGAGTCCTTGTACAAATAAGGGATTTATTTTTGCTAGTGGTGCTGTGAAGTGTTTAGGTAAGAAAATGCCGAAGCGGTAGAGGTGTAGTGTGAAGTGTGGAGAGAAAATTTAGGGATTTGGATAGTGGGAGTGGTTGGACGGTTTTAGGAGAAATTTGAGGGATATGGGTATAATGGACTAATTTTTTTTATTTTGTTATTTTCAAATTCCCAAAGTTCCTCCATCAGTCTGCCATTTCTTCTTCCCCAGCTCTGCTGAACCTTTGCCAAAGTTTCTTTTTTTGCTCCATTCTTGCCGATTTTGAACATTGGTTTACATTTTCTCTTTTTGCTTGCCAGAGTTGCACTAGGAATTTCTCCCTTTCTATCGTTGTTCTTTTTCTTATTCCTTCCTCGCATTAAGTTCTACCAAAATCAAGTCTCCCAATTCCGATTATCAAGGTTTCGGTAAGTTTTAGTACGTAATTTGTTTCTTTTTTATAACTTCCCTTTTGACGTGTTTCATATAAGACGTTAGGGGGAGGATTTCAAGCATCTGTGGTAACCAATCGGAGTTCTTTATTATGTGGAGAATTCTGTTCATTGATCAAAGGTGAGAGATTAGTCGCTTTTGGGTTAAACCTTAATGCGAATTCGGTATGGATCATTCTTCTTAATCAATATGCTATCTTGGATTTCGCAAGTGCCATTGTAGTTTGATTTTGTTATTCGTATTGTCTACTCCAGCTGATTAATTCGATAGTAATCACTCAATTGTGAGATTGACTATTAGTGTTTTTGTTGGTAGGGGAATCTCTTTAAGCACCTAGGCTTTCGACGTGATAAGTGTTGGGGTGCATCGAATCGTCTAAGGTAAGCACTTTGGAATTGGAGGAAGTAGTATGATTACTTATTTTTAGGTTTAATTTAGTGTTTTACTCAAAAATTAGGTGTTGGTGTTCTCAGCATTGCGTTGGCTATGAATCGAAACTAGGTGTGTGTAACCACAACATTGAAAATAGTAATCAGTGAAAAGCTGACAAATAGGGTTGTCGACGCCGCACGGGTGTGTGGCCACCCGTATGGTAGGCCATGTGACGGAACACAGGCGTGTGATCGACGCGATAGGCTGTGTGCGATACACGGGCCAAATCGAATTGGGTCATGTGGGTCACACGGGTGTGTGGGATTTTTGGGCCAAGGCCATATTTGGTTGTGTGGACCAGATGGGCGTGTGGGTACACACGGGCTGACAACATGGGCGTGTTAGCCCATCTCCACTATTTTGTTACTAAGGTTGAACGGGTCACCCAAGACGATTGTCAACCTATCGTAGGGTTGGTAACCTTACCTAGACTCCTAATTGACTAAAATGACTATATGACTGATATATATATTTACATGTTATCGAGCATGATGATATTTAATGAATTGATATTGTATGCACTGTTGCTATGATATAGCATGTCATTACTGTATATTGCATTGGGTTGGCTGTTGGTATTGTTCGGAGGAAGTGTACTGAAAGGCCTCGGGCCTAATTTACTAACAACTCAGTTGTAAACCACTGTTTAGTGTCGCATTCGGTACTTTTTGGAGTGTAGGGATGGTTGGGTTGATTACATCCCCACAAGGGGTGTAGGGTTGGACGGAGATTGTGTGTAGAGGTTGGCTAGGTTGAACTAATCACTTTGGTAAGATTTATCAATTTATTACGTCGAACGTGCTAAGCTTCATTGAGCTTACTTGAGTTAAACTTTGTTCTTGTAGATACTCGAAAGGTTGGACGATCAGATCAGCACTCAAGTCACACTATCCAGCTTTATTCGGTAGCTTTTGAAATGTTTATTTCAGATTATATGGCATGTTATAGGTTGAATGGAGATACTAATGTTTTGAATTTGTAAATAGTTAAATATGAATTTGGTTGTACAAATTGATTTGGTTGATTTTTCTTTTGGTACTTCGGGTGCCTTATCTATTAATGTGGCCATTTGATACTTGTTGGAATGGTTAAAAGAGTATCTAATGAATTGGTTGTTAAATAGCTAAGATATGGTATGTTTGAGTTGTTGATAGGTAATATCTTGAATGAATCGATAGGTTGAATTGATGTTATGTTTTTGGCACACGGGCGTGTCGCTTGGCTATGTGACTCAAGTCAGTAAGTTACATGGGGGTGGACACGGGTTGGGACACGACCATGTGTCCCTATTTCAAATGTTCACATGGCCTGAGACACGGGCGTGTGTCTCAATCATGTAAGCCTTGTAGTCAAAAATTTTTCAACTTTTCCCTAAAATTTCCAAATGTTTCTAATTTAGTCCCAAACTATTTTTAAAGTATTTTTAGGTCCTCAAGGGCTCGATTAAGGGACATTATTAATGTATTTGAGTGTAATTAGATTATGATTGCATTGATATATGAATTGAATAGTTTATTACTCTGTTAGTCTAGTAATGCTCTGTAACATTGTTTTGGAAACAGATATGGGATAGGAGTTTACATTTAGTGGTATCAGAGCTACGGTTTAGTCGATTCTTGGACTGAACATAAAGTGTGAAATGTCTAGAATTACATGACATATAAATCTGTGATAGTCCGATGTGTTTAATCCGATCTAACCTTCATTTTCTTATAGATTATAAAGATGTTGGATCTGATCATTCTGAAAATGATGAGGTTGACAATAACGTATCTACTTCTGATCATGGGATGAGTAGTAATGTTCTGATTCCTCTAGCTCAGGAACATGAGCTTAAATATATTTTCTTTGGGTATATGAACTAGTGGTTCAGCGAGTTTATGCAAATGAAAAATCTGGCTCAATAACCTCCAACCCCTATTGTACCTCCTATTATACCTCCGATTGCACCTCCACCTCCTCTTTTGATTGAGCCTAGTCGATGAATTCTAAAGGAGAAACTTAGAAAGTGTGGTGCCGAGGAATTTCAGGGTAGATCAGAAGACGATCCGGTTAAAGTGGAGTGTTGGCTATAGAACATCTTGCGAGTTTTTGAAGAAATGGTTTTCCCTCTAGATGATTATTTTAGATGTGTCATTTCATTACTGAAAGATAAAGTGTATAGCTGATGGACTACACTAGTGGTTGTGATACTGAGGGAGAAAATTTCTTGGGATTTCTTTCAGACTGAGTTTAAAAAGAAATATGTCAGGAAAAGGTATTTGGATAAGAAAAAGAGATTATTTCTTGAATTATGTCAAGGAAAGGAATTAGTGGCCGAGTACGAGAGAGAGTTTGTATATGTCAATAAGTATTCCCGAAAGATTGTACCTACTAAAGAAAAAATGTGTATCCGATTTGAAGATGACCTGAATCATGAAATCTGAATAATGATCGGAGGTAGTGAAATTCAAGAATTTGTTGTTTTATCTGATCGTGGACAAAAAATGGAAGAAGTTTACAACCGCAAGATACAACGGGATAGACGGATTAGAGAGTTTCAGATGAGAAGTTCTTCCAAGTCATTTTTTGCATCACTGACGAAGAAGACTAAAGATGATTTTAGCCGAGCTACATCAGTGCCTGGACATTGGAATAGAAACAAAATGATTCAACATGATTTCAAACTTCCTCCTAAACTGGTTGACACTGTGGGAAGTGTACGAAATGCTCTGAAGCCCAATTGTAGATATTGTGGGAAATATCATCCTGGCGAGTGTAGGACTAAGATAGGAGCCTATTATAGATGTCGCTCGATTGATCATTTCTTTCAAAATTGTCCTAAACAATTAAAAGAAAATGAAGGTCCGAATGAAAAGCAAATATCAACATCTTAGAAAAGTAGACGTTTGGGTCAAACTAGTGTTGCTGGAACTACTCGTGCTAGGACTAAAGTCACCATTTTTCTGTCAGTGGTTAAAACACCTACTCGCACTTATGCTATTTGAGCTAGAGAGGAAGCTGCTACACTTGATGTGATTGATTGTATATTCTATCTTTTTGATGTTACTATGTCTTCATTGATTGACCCTGGGTCAACTCATTCTTATATTTGCACTGCATTAGTAATTAAAAAGAATTTACATGTTGAATCTACTGATTATGATATTCAAGTTACTAATCCACTAGGTCAGAGTGTGATAGTTAACTTAGTTTGTCGTAATTGCCTACTGAAAGTTGGAGGTTGTAAGTTCCCTGTCGACTTGGTGTTGTTACCATTTTGAGAATTTGATGTTATTCTGGGTATGGATTGGCTATCATTGCATGATGCTGTGGTAAAATGTAAAAAAAAACGAATTGATTTGAAATGTCAAACAGGAGAAATGATTTTAGTTGAGTCTAAGAGTCTGAAAGATGTTGTTAGAATTATTTCATCTTTTTCTGCTCAGAGATTGATACGAAAAGGTAACGAAGCATTTCTAGCATATATTCTTGATGCCAAATATTTAGAATCGAAGCTAGATCAGTTACTAGTTGTTAGTGAGTTCACTGATGT
This sequence comes from Gossypium hirsutum, assembly GCF_007990345.1. NCBI lineage: Eukaryota > Viridiplantae > Streptophyta > Magnoliopsida > Malvales > Malvaceae > Gossypium > Gossypium hirsutum. Next base: position 22,054,923 of record NC_053444.1, read on the forward strand.
ATTTCCTGAAGAGTTGTCGAGTTTACCTCCTGATTGTGAAGTTTAGTTTGTGCTTGATTTGGTTCCTGGAACTGTACCGATATCAATATCGCCAAACTGTGTGGCACCAATTGAACTAAAACAGTTGAAAGCACTGTTGCAAGAGTTATTACACTTGGTTTATTCGACCGAGAGTGTTTCCTTGGGGTGCACCTATATTGTTTGTGAAAAAGAAAGACATGTCTTTGAGATTACAGAGTCACAATAAAAAATAAATACCCTTTGCCACATATTGACGATTTGTTTGATCAATTGAAAAGTGCCATAGTGTTCTCAAGGATAGATCTCAGATTCGGGTATTATCAATTGAAGGTTAAAGACTACGATGTGTCAAATACTGCTTTCAAAACTCGTTACGGTCATTATGAGTTTTTGGTAATGCCATTTAGTTTGACTAATGCCCCTGCTGCTATTATGGATTTAATGAATCGGGTTTTTCAACCTCATTTGGATAGATTCGTTGTTGTGTTTATTGATGATATATTGATCAATTTCCAAGACAAACTTTGAGAGAAAAATAGTTGTATGCAAAGTTTAGAAAATCTGAATTCTGGCTTCGCGAGGTTGGATTGTCGGGACACATAGTATCGGCTGATGGAATCCGAGTTGATCCGTGTAAAGTTTGAACTGTGATGAACTGGAAAACTCTGAAGAATGTTTCAAAAGTGTGAAGTTTTTTGGGTCTAGCAGGCTACTATCGACGTTTTGTTAAAAACTTTTCGATTATTTCTTTTCCAATGATAAATTTATTACAAAAAAATGTTTATTTTGTTTGGTCCGATAAGTGCCAAAAGAGTTTTGATCAGTTGAAGAACACGTTGACGGAAGCTCCAGTGTTGACTTAGCCTAAATCTAGAGTAGCATATGTTGCTTTTAGTGATGCATCTCTCAACGATTTGCGTTGTGTGCTTATGCTGGTAGGGTAAGTAGTAACTTATGCTTCTCGGTAGTTAAAATTACATGAAAAGAATTATCCTACTCATGATCTCGAGTTGACCGCGATTGTATTCGCTTTGAATATTTTGAGACATTATTTATACGTCGAGAAATGTCATGTGTTTACAGATCACAAAAGTTTAAAGTATTTGATGACTAAAAAATAACTGAATTTGAGAAAGAGATGATGGTTAGAGCTACTGAAAGATTACGATCTGGTTATTAATTATCATCCGAGAAAGGCTAATGTAGTTGCAGATACACTTAGTCGAAGGTCATCATTTTTTACACTTCAAGCGTTGAACACTCATTTAGCTCTTAATGAAAATGGTTCTGTATTAGAAAAATTGAGAACGAAACCCCTATTTCTACAATGAATTCAGGGATTGCAAAATGAAGATTCGAGGTTGTTCATGAAATGACAATTGGTTCAAGATAATTTGAGTAAAGAGTATAGTGTTGATAATAATGGTACATTGCATTATCGCGATAGAATTTTTGTTCTGAATAATTTTGATTTGAAATATGATATTCATTCTTAAGCTCATAGTAGTACGTATTCTATTCATCCGGGTACTACGAATATGTATTGTGACTTGAAATACATGTACTAGTGGCCGGGTATGAAGTGAGAAATTTGTGAATTTGTAGCTAAATGTTTGATTTCACAAGAGGTGAAAGCAGAACATTAGGTACTGTCAGGTTTACTACAACTTGTTCTGATTCATGAATGGAAGTGGGAGTGAGTCATGATGGATTTCGTATCTGGTTTAACTGTAACTCTGAGAAAGAAAGATTCGATCTAGGTGATTGTTGACAGATTGACTAAATCAACACATTTTATTCTAGTTAGAACAGAATTTTCACTTGAGAGATCAGCGAAACTATATGTATCTGAGATTGTAAGACTACACAGAGTTCTGACATCTATTATTTCAGATCAAGATCTGAGATTTACATTAAGATTTTAGAGCAAACTTCACAAGGCTATAGGCACTAAGCTTAATTTTAGCACAACCTTTCATCTTAGACTGACGAGCAATCAGAATGAGTGATTCAGATTCTGGAAGATATGCTGAGATGTTGTATACTCAAATTTGAAGGGAACTGGGAAAAGTACCTACCGTTAGTTGAATTCTGTTATAATAATAGTTATCAATCTAGTATAAAAATGGCACCGTTTGAAGCTCTTTACAAGAGAAAATGTAAAACATCTTTGTATTGGTCTGAGTTGAGTGAATCCAAAATTGTGGGAGTTGACTTGATCCAAGAAACTAAAGACAAAGTTCAGATTATTCGAAATTATTTGAAAGCTGCATCTGATCGACAGAAATCGTACGTGGATCTGAAAAGAAAAGTTATAGAATTTACAGTTGGCAATCGAGTATTACTGAAAGTTTCTCCATGGAAGAAAGTGATGCGTTTCAGTAGGAAGGGAAAGCTGAGTCCGAGATTTATAGGACTGTACAGCAAAATGTTCAACAAAATTTAGCTTCGAGTTCTCCATTAATGGAAGATCTATTGAAGGAATACATGTCCAAGAATGATGTCTTCATTCAAAATCAGGATGTTTCTTTAAGAGCTTTGGAGAATCTAGTGGGGCAAATTACCAAAGTATTAAGGTCAAGATCGCAAGGAGCACTACCGAGTGATACCAAAAAATTCACGATCTAAAGGAAAGGAATTGTGTAAAACCATTATGCTAAAAAGTGGTACATAGCTATCAGGATATCACAAAACTACTCAAACAAAAATAACTCCAGACATAACATATCCTTATTAAAGACTTATCTATCGAAAGACTTCTTAGAATTTATCTAGAACTTACTACAAGGGTGATACATAATTAACCACATAAACTCAGTAGAGTACACCACAAAGACAACATATAGAGTCACGTGTTTACTATTCTGGCAGACTTTTCACAGAAGGTGCCATGGGTTTCTCTCTCTTGGACTTAGACATAAATTCATGTCATGATTGCCAGTTCAATTACATATTATCCAAGGCTTCACTATGAATATTCATATCATCATATCATATTATGATGTGGGTCTCAGCCACATGGACTTACACACTTTCATGTTGTGATTTGCCAGTCCAGTCTTCATCTTACTTGAGGTTACACCATGAGTGTTTTCGTATCATACATTACCATGGGTCTAAACCACATGGTCTTACACTTATTTTCTTGTTGCGAGCTGCCAGACTGGTTAGCATTATAATTTCCCTACCAGAGGCTTCACAAAAGGACATTACTTAGAATTCACTAACCAAATTGTTCACACACCCGATTGATCCATATTTTTCCTTATAGTAGACTTTACTTGCATACTTTTCAATAAATATTTCTTTCAAATAAAACTTTATATATATATCATAATAACACACGTACCATCTTTACTATTCTTCATATACTTATCACTTATTAGAGATGTCTTTATCATTTACATATGTTTACTTTTACTTAAATAGTTTTCATGCAAGAGTTAGGATGGAGACTCACCTGAACTGTAGCTTGAACTCCAAACTCCAATCAATATTTCTTTCATATATAACTTTATATATATCATCATAACACATGTACCATCGTCACTATTCTCCATATACTTATCACTTTTCAGAGATGTCCTTATCATTTATATATATTTACTTTTGCTTAAACAGTTTTCATGCAAGAGTCAAGATGGAGACTCACCTGAACTGTAGCTTCAACTCCAAACTCGAGCACCCTTCTCAGACCATCAGTAACAACTTCTTAAAGAACATAGATTCACCATAAAAAAACCCATTTTCATACAAATTTTTAACTTCTCAATCATAAACAACCCCCATGCAAGGACTTGTACTCATAACCTATAGTTCATAAGTTTCTTAACAGTCTTATTCTTTCAAAAACTTAACATATAGAGCTCTTAGACTTACCAGAAGATAGAACAACCACTGATTAAATCAAGAATCTTAGCTTCCAGTATCATGAGGAAAAGATGACATTTAGATTTAAGAAAAAGGAAGAAGAAAACTCCCTCACAAACACTTCTCACCCATATATATAACCAACTTCTCTTATTGGAACTTAACAAGTGTTGCTTGAATCTAGAATTTGTCTTTCTTAATGGCCTACAAGTTCTGAGAAAACATAAATGAGAATCTTGTATAATTGATATTTAACTAGTCAATCCAATTGACCCCTAACAAGATCTCATTACAAAACCAAATTAACACAGTACTCAGGCAACTGGCCGTGCTAAGAATATGGCGGTAACTCACCCGAGTTATACTTCACTTGATATACCTTTCTCTTAGATAACATAATAAGAATAACACAAAACCTTTATTCACCTATACGACGATTACTACACGCCACTTTCCAATTCGCTACAAAATTATATTATGGCTGATTACATTACGCCAAATGGATAAATTCACAACTTTACGCATTGAACTCGGATCTGCCAGACTCGAGGTGTAACAAATTAGGAAATCATTTGGAAATTATTATGGTTTTCTCCAAAATGAAAACGAAAATCGAGAAATGTAATTATGTATAAATGAATGTGGTTTTCTCCAAAATGAAAATGAAAAATGAAAATGAAAATAGCTTGAAAATTGAATTTAATTTTTTCGAATTAAATGAAGTTCGAAAATTGAAATAAATCATTTTGTCATAGTGAACCGTTTAATACAAAAATACTAAATATATTTTCCCATAGATTCTTTTACGATAAAGTTGTCAAGCTTTTAACGAAATTACAATTGGGTTGAGAAAATTATTTAATGGAAAATATATTTAAGTTTATTTTGGGAAAATAGAAAAACAAATATTGGGTTGGGTCAAATTATAAAATATTGGTTTAAAAGTCTGCGAAGTACTTGTAATTGAACCTGTTATGGAAGAGGCCCAAAAGCCCCTTATTTAAAAGGGTGGAATGACAAACCTTAGTATAATTAACTAAAGTTGTCACCCCATATACTCCGAGTTAGACTAGGAGTTCATTTCCTTAGCTAAAATAAATTTCTACAATTCAACAAGGTTCTACCTTCTAACCCTATAAATAAATGACGCTTGTAGGGCTATTTCCATAGCATTTAGATATTATTATTTTGCCCAAAAATAGGGAGAATTAAATATATTTTTTGAAATAAAATTCTGTCTGTTTCTATTTGAGAAAAGATTTTCATTTTCACATCAAAGAAAAGAAATCTATTTCTAGTTCTATATGATTCTAATCATTTGAGTGCACACTCGAAGCAATTTGTGGTATGAGAATAATGGAAAAGATTGTTTGTTTGAAAGTAAAAAACAACAAGGATTTGTCTATCTAAAAATACTAGTGCAAATTTAGTTTAGGGTTTATTGCTATAAATATTACAAACTGGGTCGATTCCCAAAATTTTTATTTGCAAATGTGCAAGAAAATTGTTTTTGAACCAGATTATTTCCACCAAGGTATTTCTTCCTCTCTTTGCAGTTTATCTTAAATTGTCCTTTCATACTACAAAAGAAGCATTTAAACTTAGATAAGTCTTTAGGCTTCTTGGATCTCTTCCTTTCCACTTGTGGTGGATTAGAGAACTTAGCCTTGGTTTTCTTACCATGCTTTCCTGTCCCTTGTGAGGAAGAAGAAACAACTATGTTTGCTTCTACTGCTTGGGCTGACTACCCGTATTGAACATCAACTCATAGGATTGTAACTCTTTCATGAGTTGTGTAAGTGTCAGGTTCTTGTCCCCCAAAGTTATTTGCGGCCTAAAAGCTTGTAAAATCCTTAGACGAGCTTTTCAACACAATCTCAATCTGAGTTTTCTGGTCCAAAATAACCTCATTATCTTTGACCTCAGTAAAGTATCCCATAGAAGTATTCAAATGGTATTTGATCGAAGTGTCAAGCTTTTCTTTGGATTTCATTGAACTAGTAATTGCGAACTATCGGGCCAAGGTAGCTTGCCCTTCGAACATGTCTTCTAGTTTATCTAGAATCTATTTGGCAGCCTTACAGCTCTCAAGTTGCTTGTAAAGGGTGTTGGTCATGCTTTCCAACAGATAACAACGAGCTATCTCATTATGCTTCTCCTAGAATTTTCTAGCCTCAGCTTGAATATCCGAAGGGCATTTATTATCAAGGAATTTTTTTAGTTTCTCACAGTTTAAAAAAATCATTAGGTTCCATTTCCTTTCCTTATAGTTATTCCCTTTCAGTTTGTTCTCAGTGAATATGTTTAATAAGGGAGTAGATACCATTTTCAAATTGAAAATAAACTATTCATTCATTAATATATTTGTATTAAGAAATATTTGAAAATGTTTGTAGCACTACAACATGCATTAAGATTATGTATATGTCTTACATTAAACCTTGAAAACATTTGGCCATTGTAATGATAATTCCTGCACGAATTGAAGCAAGTCACTATGGAGTAATTTTGATCAACTAGTAAGATCATGATTTTCGATCCAATTAGTACATCAGCCTAATCTTTAGGCATTCACATGTACTAATAATTGTTTAACGTTTGGCCATCATTCTAACCTAAGTAGAGTTTCATGGAAAGTTACTTAACTAGAAGATCTTGAGTGTATAACTATAAACTCAACAGCTATCGCATCATTTACCACAAATGAGTCATCGTGGGATATTCTCACCAAATAACATGTTGTGACTAGTTGTCCTCTTGGAGGAAAGAAAATCTTGTTGTATCACATGGTAATACCGACAACGATGTCGTTCCAATTGTCATACGAATACAATACAATTATACTTACTTTTAGGAAATCTCCTTAGTGAGGTCCAAATGACAATCCTATGAGAGGTAATTAAATTGTAATGCCATTATCAAAGACCATTAATGGAGGCCATAGGTTTTATTTAGGAACCTTCTGCTACACAATCTTTTAAAAATCATGCAAGGTTTTTAATTTTTGATTTCGTCATGAATGAGAAATATATGCATGAAAAGTACATTTGGTATTCTTTCCTAAACTATATGGTCTGCTTATCATGCATATGCTTGAACATACAATTATAGTAAAATAAATATCATCATGCTATCACAATTAAAAGCATAAATTTAAATGACCCTGCCATCAAAAGTTTTCATGATTCCATCTTGGAAGAAATTAAAAATTAAAAATTTCAACCCAAAGCATACTTTCAATCTTTTATTTTGCTACCATGAACTTCTGTTGTTGTATCAGAGCATGTTCCCATTGTTTTCATCTTTTCAATGCCATTTGCAAGTCGTCGTGACTGGCCATTGCCGGGTCATCGCTAAATTTCCATCATCTAACCGCCGCTAGCCATTGTCGGCCCCCATAAGGCATTGTCATTGGCCTCCACCACTGGGCCTTACCATTGAACATCATTGTCAAACAATCATCGATCTGTTTTCAGTTTGGTTGGGTTGGCTTTGTTTTGTCTCTATCAATCTGGATACATCTCGGTTCTTGAGGTTTCATCGAAATATATAGTTTACATAAATCCTATTTCTGTTTTCATCTCACATATTTTATTTTGAATTAATTAAATTAAATCCTGTGTGTAGATTTTCGTACATGATCTAATTTGTACAGACCCAAGAAATTAATAAAATTACATTTAATTTTTTAGGAATCACAACTCTGACAAAATTACTTTATCAAAAATAGTAATAAAATAATAGCAAAATTCCTTGTCATACATTGACCTAAACATGCATACAATTACAAGAATGTCACATCTTATCATAATTAATCACACATTAAGTAGAGATAAAATTTCGGTATCGATTTATACTATAAAAAAACACAATCTGGCTCTAATACCAATTGTTGGAAAATATTCCATTCAAAAATGACTTTCTTGCACAGTGAGAAATAAAATTTTTCAAAATTGGTTCGATTTGTGATATTTATAGCAACAAACCCTTTACCAAAATTGCACATGTGTTTTTGACCAAACGGATCCTTATCGTTCCTAGCTTTCAACCAAACAAACTTCTTCGCTATTCTCATAACATGATCTACTTCGAGTATGGGCTTGAACTAATTTGAATCAAACACAAAATGAGAAATTGTTTACTTTACTTTTAGTGGGAAAACAAAATTCTCTCTTAAATAGAAACATCCCATTTTATGAAAAAGATTTTATTGATAATATAGATCTAGAAGGATTTCAAAACATTGACATATAAGATGTTATAAAGTATTTAACACAATTGTAACTACAAGCCAAACACTGAGCTTCCCAAAAATTTCAATCAAGCTATTATGTTTCATATTGCTAAAATGTAGATGCAATCCATTGACACTAGAATTGCACCCACATTGAATGTTACTAATGTTAATGTGTTTTAAGCTCTCTTGTTATATGGTATCCTGGAGCGAAAACAAATTTTTGTAGGGCATTGGAATTTTCAAGCAATGAAACGGTGTGTATAGAGCCAAAAAGTTGGACTTTTCTTCCCTCACCTCATAGAGGTGCCAATGAGAAAAAACAAGCAATTTATGAAACCAACGAGGAGTATCATCGAAGATACATTATATACCCCAAACATGGGTTGCACGCTCCAAATTATCCCCCATACATGTTCAGGCCGACTCCGACTCATCAGGATGAGGAGGTTAATCTTGAGGAGGAAGGTGCTGCTTAGGAATATCTTGGAACGGCGGATGAGTATGAAGTGGCATTTCAGCCGTAATTCTTTACACCAAAAGGGCCATTCATACGAAGCCAAACACACTATACACCTTCAATGGATGGGAGCTCCAACAAAACATATGTCAAAGGAAATGGTAAAGCCCGTATGAAGAAGAGATGTTCTCATCCCCTCGATGTTTCGGAGGAAGATTGAAATTTTCTTTTCTTTTCTTTTTCTCTTTTAAAAGACTTGTATTAATTTTTGGATGATTTTCATTTAGACTTTGTATGTAACACACCAAATTTTAGGCCTAGAAGAAATAGGTTTTGAACAATGGAATAGATAAGAGACTGCACATAAATATTTAGTTGAGCAAAGAAGTGACATAAATGAATGTCTGCTTCAGTGGTTAAGAGATTTAGGAGTGTTTGGAAGTGTCTGAAATGTCAGGGGTTCAAGCATTGGCTTATGCAAAATTTTTTTATTTTAAGTGAATAAAATGCTTAGATCTAGATAGTAGGTTCTTAAAGTATTGTGGTTAAAATATGATACAAATGATTTGTTGGTCTAGTGGTAAGGGGTGTGTGGAGCGTACATGGGGTCTAAGGTTCGAGTGGTGGCATATCAAAAAATAGAGTATTTATTTTGTTGCCTAACTTGTGTGGGTGGTAGAGTTGGATTGAAATACTGCTAAATGGAGTTTGAACTGGTCATAGAGAAAATTGAGGAGGGATATTTGGAGAGAATTTAGGAGAAAAATATGGGATGGAGGGAATATCTGATTTTAAATAATACTTTTCCCAAATTCGATTTCATTTTTTTCCCAAAATCCCTCCAACAAGTTTGGCATTACTCACTTCCTCCTCTACCATCTTTCCTTTTTGTTTTCTTTTCCTATGCATCCATAGCCTAATTCTATCCTTTTTTTTACCCACATCTTTTGTTTCATTTCTCTTGACTTCAATCTCCCTATGTTGATGCCGAAATCTCTTCTCTTCTCTGTTGGTGATTGCTTCTCATTGTTTCTACCGAAACTCCCCTTCATTCTCTCTTTTCTATCAATTTCTTCCTTAAACGATCGGTCTTCTATCTTTTCAATGTTGGCTACGTCGATGGCAACAAATTGTAATGAACGAGGTTTTCCTGCGGGATAGTTCTTTTCTTTCGAAATGGTTGGGGTGCTATTCATATAAGGAGCATTTGCGAACAAAAACTCGTGTCAGGTGTGTAAACACTCCATTCAACTTCAAACCGGCAAAAAGCTGGAAAGCTGGAAATACTACGTTTGAGACCACAGAGGCGTACGATCGCTCGTGTGGCAGGCCCAACTCGCAAAACATGGGCGTTTGACTGTAGAGGCCTCTATGAGCAAATTCCTAGGCTTGGGCCGTAATGGCCCGTGTGGACTCGGCGGGCTTATGGGCCCCATATGGACGATATCCATGATTTCAAGCAAAAAATGCACTGGGATATGTGGATTCCATAACCGTGGCAAAATCTAGGCTAAGTTGGCTGCACGAGCATGCGGGCCGACTTGGGCCGAGTAGTGGGCCTTGGGCCCATTTACACTATCATGACCATTTAGGTTGCTTGAGTCGCTCGAGGCGACTGCGAACCTTTCGAGGGGTCAATAAATGACCGAGTTACCCCCACAGGGTAAAATGATCAAATTACCCCCACAGGGTAAAATGGCTAAATTAGCCCTACAGGGTAAAATGACTGATTTCCCCTCTAGGATAAAATGATCGAATTACCCACACAAGGTAAAATGACTATTATACCCCTAGGAGATATAATGACTGTTATGGCCTTATGTTATGACTGATTTGCTCTATGATATGTATGACTGTGATTGAGCATGACATTTTGCATACACGCACGATATTATGTCAAGACATATTGCTTGGGGATGGGTTGTTATATTTGGAGGAAGTGTACCGTACCGATATGGTTGCAGGTAATCCTCAGTCTTAGGCGATTTGGTGCTGCGAGGGACTCGGAGGTGGCCACACAACTGCAATAGTTCTACATTGCTTTCATTTAAATTCAATGTTTATGTTCGGTTTTGTTTATGTAATAAGGCCTTTAAGTTTGTTTAAATTTCTAATTGGGCTCTTACTTAATTATTTTAAACTGCTAGTTTAGGAGATGGCGAATTTTCAAAATAATTATTGTTTTAAAGACACGAAATTTAAACATTAGAGTTTTCAAAAGCTTCCGCGATTTTAGATCAACCTTTTATATCAAAAGAACACAACAAGGAAAACGTTTTGGCTAGATGATTTGTTAAATAATAATTACAGGGTTTTTAAACCTAGAAACAAACTTTTACCAACGAGTATAATTTTTCGAAAGACACTTCAATGTGACATGTCAAATCTTACCGCAACGTCTAGGCCGAGTTTGGGGTATTACATTTACTAGTATCAAAGCCAAGTTTCAAAACTTGGCTGTGGAATGAGTTTTTAAACTTTGAATTTCTAAAAGTTGCTTTTAAACAATTTGAAATGTTCAGGAAGGATTTTCTAATTGTATGGCACACCGAGTCTCCAGCGCCAAATTCGTAAGTTTTCTTTATACTGTAGACTGCTTGAACTGAAATACATTGAGAGACTACTATAGATAGTAGGACTGCATTGAAACTCTTTAGTGAGAGTAAACTGAAACTGTAGGGAGACCTTGATTTGCGAAAATAAAACTCTGATTACTTCTTTTCATAAGACATCTATTAATAATTATTGGAATTACAAAATAATACATAAAACTTCGTAAACAGATAATACGTTATTTGATTTGAGCACAAGAGGTACACACAAACGAGGTACAAGAGCCCATGGTAGAGGTTGTAGAGGTGCTCAATTTGGTTCCTTGTCTTTTGGCCATATAACTAATTTGGAACTAGAGTGCGCAGGGAAAGCGTAGTGGTGGAGTCTGTGTCATGTGACTGATCTGATAGTTGGAAATTTCAAGGACGAAATTTCTTTAAGGAGCGGTGAATTGTAACACCCCAAATTTTAGGCCTAGAAGAAATAGGTTTTGAACAAGGGAACAGATAGAAGACTACACATAAATATTTAGTTGTGCAAGGAAGTGACATAAATGAATGTGTGCTTTAGTGGTTAAAAGATTTAGGAGTGTTTGGAAGTGTCCGAGAAATCAGGGGTTCGAGCCTTGGCTTATGCAAATTTTTTTTATTTTATGTGAATAAAATCCTTGGATCTAGATAGTAGGTTCTTAAAGTATTGTGGAGTGATGTTTTGGGCTTAGGCCCACATTGTTACTGTATTGGGCTAAGGCCCACACTGTATTCTTACTGAATAGGACTCAGGCCTAGACTGTCACTACTTGTTGTATACTGATTGACTGATAGGGGGTTACACACTAAGTTTCGTAAACTCACTCTTTCCTTTTAACCGTGTAAGTAATCCTCAGTCTTAGATGATTGGTGATGCGAGGGACTCGGAGGTGGCCACACAACTGCAACAGTTCTACAATTGTTTTCATTTAAATTCAATGTTATGTTGGGTTTTCATTTAAACTGGTAGTTTAGGAGATGACGGACTTCAAAATAATTATTGTTGTCAAAGACACGAAATTTAAACATTAGAGTTTTCAAAAGCTTCCGCAATTTTAGATCAACCTTTTATATCAAAAGCAAACAACAAGGCTAACGTTTTGGCTAGATGATTTGTTAAATAATAATTACAGGGTTTTTAAACCTAGAAACAAACTTCTACCAATGATTCTAATCTTTCAAAAGACACTTCAATGTGACATGCAAGATTCGACTGTAATGTCTAGGCTGGGTTTGGGGTGTTACATTGTAGGAGTAGGATTAATAAGTAGATTTTAGTATGTTTCATTTTATTTAACTTTTCTATGTAGGAATCCAACATAATGGAGACACAAAAAATTTGAGCTAACAAGATCAAAGGAGAAAGCACTCACCATTAGCATTTGCAGCGACCATAATCAATCTAGTAACTTCCTTCCTTATCTATTTATGGGCTACACATTGAGGACAATGTGTCAAATAAAGTGTGGGGGTAACATAGAAAACTTACTTATTTTACACTTTCTTTGATTATTCTTGTCTTTTGTGTGCTTGAGTTAGAGAAATACAAGTGATTAGTTACGAGCATGTACATGCGTTGCTTGTGTTTATGAATAAATTTGGCATGATGAGAGGTGATTTTAAATTTTTTATTATTAGACTACTAAGTTCTATATGTTACACTATATATAGATATTAAGCAATCAACTTTACCAAGTGATATAGAAAATACAAGGAAACGAGCATGCTAGTAGGAATGATAAATAGTTGAACTTGTATTTGTTTGGTTGATTAAATTTGTGCATGTTGAAATATTTAGGGATGACCTCAGGCATTGTTTGGAACACATACAGAGCCAAAAATTGTCCTAATTATATTTCACCTTTAGTACCAATTTATGAGCCTTTTGACACTTCTTGATGAACCAAATTACAAGCCTCGAGCATGAACACGTCAATTTGTATTCGCCTTTATTTTTAGTCTTGCATGGCACGATTATAGACGTCTCGCCATACATATTAAGGGTTAAGTAGATACATCATGGCATAGTTTGTAAAAATAGAGTGAAATAGGAATGAGTAGTGTGATATATGAATTATAGGTTAGCCTGAAAGTGCAAATCAAGAAAAAAAATTCCAGAAAGAAAGTCCATATGAGTAGAAAAAGTACCTGAAAAGCCAAAAACCATTCTTGAGAGAGATAAGTTGAAAAAGAAAAGTCACAAAAATAGAAAAAAAAACTAGTTCATTAGTGCCCAACACAACAACTCGTAGGCTAGCCGTAGTTACTATGTCATGCTATGATTTCCTATGTGGAGAGATAAGAAATGTGAGAGAAAGAGAAATAAGGTGGTGAGCGCGAAAGGGTTACTAAGGGGGGAAGAATAAGGATCAATATAATTTGCCAAACTATTTTTGTATTCGTAACCTTTTTTATGCGTACTATTTTTTAATGTCATACCTATCCTAAACTTCAAAATGCTACAAACTGAAAAGTCCTATGTGACCAAAATATCCTTATACATGAATGGACATCATACTAGCCATGCGCATAAATGACTATTTTTATTCTGCTCAGATAATCAAAGTACTTGTATGATTTGTTGTTGGATTTCTATAGGTGAAACCCTTAATACTTGTATATTTTGTAACATGCTAAACTTAGATGTTCGAAGTCAAAGGTGGTAAGTCAATACTCCGAAGTCAATACTTGTATCATGTTAAAGTTGTTAGTAAGCATGAAATACCTAAGTCATATGCTCCGAAGCCAATACTTGTATCATATTTGCTCAATGGTCAGCATGTTTATCTATCATCTTTATTTATGTTGCTTGAGGACATGAAATTACTTAAGTGTGGGGGAGTTTGATCCATCGTAATTCGATGTAGTAGATTAAACTAGTTTTCACACTTAAAGAGCCTGAATACAAGCATTTTCATTACATTTTAGTTAAATTTCTTTAGTTTTACTCGCAACATATGGAATAGACTGAAGAAAACTTAAGTCTATCTTCGATTTCGCGACACAGACTGACGGTGTCGTGACATACCCCTTCAGATTGCTACAGAGGGGCATACTGGTTGCTATATCGTGTCACAGGTCCTGGTGTGTGGCAAAATCGACTCTGGGACGGAAATTAAATACAAAGTAGGGGTGTTTTGGTCTGCAGAATCAAACTTAAAGCTCGAGAACGTCAGCTGACCTAGGTTTAAGGACAACGGCTGTAACACCGTATACCCGGCCAAGTCACTAAGCCCAAATATCAGGATGCCACACAACTATCTCACGTCACAACCAACAAGTAAAAGCCCATTCTAACAAAATATCCATCAATTTATTATTCACATAGGTCTTAAGTCAATCATACTAGTTAGTTACCATTATCACATGCTAAACTTACATTGATTAGTCTTATATACGTATTAAAACATGCATACCATTTAGCAAAGTTCTCAAACTAAGTCTGTTGGTATCAAGACTGACACTAAGGTATCGATATTTCCTTTAAGTTGTATTGCTCCCACCTAGAAAAATTATACCAAACTTGCATTTTCTTTCTCGTCTCAAAACCAAAGTCTCAAAAATTATTAGTACTTGTCAATTTTAAAACACAGAGGTATTGGTTTTAAAACCCAATTATTTATACCTTTTCCCCAAACCTAAAAAATGCAGCATACATAAGTAATTAATCCATTCCAATTTAGTTCCTAAACATCATACATCAATTACTTCGACAAATAATCATTCAACGACCTAATTAACAGTTCAAAATCAAAAAAATCATGTTCGAGCAAGTAACGTTAATCCATCCTCATGTTCATGTACCGAAGCATAACAATAACATATAATCCTTATAAACTGAACCAACGACCAACAAAATGTCTAAAAGTTAACATGGCTATAAAAAAGTCTACCACATTGCCTCATTCCCCAAAACGTAAATAAATATAGAACACCTACGAAATAACAGATAGACTTGCTTGGATCACCTTCAGAAACCATACCGTTCACATCGATACTTAACTACTCTACAAGGTTTTTAAGAAAGGAGTGGGTTAGCTTAACAAGCTCAGTTCATGGTTAGAGTAACTACCATGCAAACAATTCATCAAGCATCAACGAAATAACATATAGCATAACCTTAACAATTCCAACACTAGTTTCATAATATAATTACTCGTGCATTTTTTTCTAGTTCTTTTACATGGTAACCATATTCAATTTTAAGCATATATCCTATTACACACATAATCACCTAACATCCAAGCATATATCACAATACTTATATAATCACATAACATTTAAGCATATATCACAATACTCGTATAATCACCTAACATCCAAGCATATATCACAATACTCATATAATAACATAACATTGAAGCATATATCACAGCGTATATATAATCTTATAACATTTAAGCATAGATCACAATACTCGTATAATCACATAACATTCAAGCATATATCACAATATACATATAGTCTTATATCATTTAAGCATATATCACAATACTCAAAACATCTTTATAGATAAATTGCATAATGGTCCCATGTCATATAAACACATATCACAATACACACATATTCATAATTTAAGATAATTTGGCACTTAAGCTATGAAACATAAAAGTGAGCTCCATTATCACTCATCGGATACACGAATCTCCAACACACCACACATAGACTCATAAAGTCAAACATGTCCCAAAAGTGAAGAACAAAGCTTACACTCTCCTCATGTCCTGTTGAATGGAGCTTAGCTCACATTCCCCTATCCTTCAAACATGTCTCAGGGCCTCAACGCCCAAAATCACTGTACATATAGGTGAGTACTCACAATCCTATGGCATGCCAACTATATCCAACGGTTTCAAGATCACAGTGCCAAAATATCTACAATCAAACACATATCACTTACCGATTATCCATGCACTATCACTGTATATTTGAATTTTTAGCAAAACAATGTCACTAACATTTAACACATACATAGCATGTACACATTTTCACTTTCACAACAATTATCATAACCACATATCACCTGTTATAGCATATCATCTCAATTCACATATTCACAAACACATAAGCACATAGTTCACAAGATAACATAGGTATGAGAAAGCTTACACTCGAATTTTAGAGTAGGGGTTTAGGCTACTACTAAATGCCCAAATAACACATTGAATCACGTCCACAAGTAATTATTCTAAACACTCACCAATTATGCTTTTGTTGAAAAGTCGAAACGTAAAACTAGCTTTTCCTCGCCTTTATCTCTACTCGTAAAAGGTCCTATCGAATCTGTAACTTCAACACAACAATGCATTCAATAATCAGCTAAGAACTTACCACAAGCAATCAAAAACACAAGTCTCAACTAAGTTCTCATGTAACCAAAAACTTTAACATAGCCAACTTAAAACTAAAATATCTTGGCCTATACTAAATACTTTTTGCCTAAAACCAATTTCGTTCATCTTATAATTCACCTACGAATAATTCCCAACCTTTAAAATAAAATAAAATACTCAATTCATAGTTCTCCCAAATATTTGTGTCAATTTATATAGCGTTGGGCACAATTTATATAGCGTTGTGCGCAATTATTACTTCAGATTTATTTGATGAGGAACTGGGTGCCAAATTGTTGTGTTGGTTGGATCCGTGTATCCGTCTGAGTTATGTTAATAGGGGTAAATAAATAAATTTTACATTTGATATTGAGTTGGAAAAGATGGGAAATGAATATGAAATGATGAACTGATGAAATGAACAGTTAAATAAATTTATTGGGTAACAAGTAAAAATAAAATGAAAAAAGAAAATTTTTGCAAAAGAACTATTACTAAGTATTTCGAAGAGAAATAAAATTTTTGTCGCGCATTACAGGAGCTTTAAAATAATGTTTTAGGCGTTGAGCATTGACTTTGAAAATGGATCCTATTTTTCCATCTTTAACATCGACAGCTCCATAAGGGTATATATGCTCGACTTCGAATGGTGCACACCATCTCGACTTTAATTTTCCATGAAAAAGTTTAAGCCTAGAATTGAAGAGCAAGACTTGTTGTCTAGGTACAAATTGCAGTGGAAAAATTTTCTTGTCATGCCATTGCTTTGTCTTTTCTTTATATAGTCTTGCTTTCTCATAAGCTTGAGCTTAAAATTCATCCATCTCATTAAGCTCCAGTAAGCGATGATTGGCTGCACCCCAGTCCATGCTTAGTTTCTTGATTGCCCAAAATGATTTGTGTTCTAGCTCAACTTGTGAATGACATTGTTTACTATAGACAAGCTTGAAAGGTGACATTCCTTATGGTGTCTTGAAAGTTGTGCGATAAGCCCATAAGGCTTCATCCAACCTCACTGACCAATCCTTGTGGTTGGGATTGTCAACTTTCTCCAGAGTTTGCTTGATTTCTTTGTTGGGAATTTCAACTTGTCAATTTTTCTGTAGGTGGTATGCCGTGGAAATTTTATGTTTAAACCTTATATGTTCAGAGCATTGGCAACTAATCTGTAGTCAAAATGTGAACCTTCAGCACTAATTACGGCACAAGGGGTAGCAAACCTAGTAAAAATATTTGTATGTAGGAATCTCATAACTGATTTGGCATCATTTGTAGGTAAACCCATAATTTCAACCCATTAAGAGACATAATCCATAATGACAAGAATGTAGATTTTTCCTCAGGATGGTGGAAATGGGCCTATGAAATCAATTCCCCATGCATCAAATAATTTCACCTCTAAAATATTTTGTAGCGGCATTTTGTGTCTCCTTGATAAGTTACCAGTTCTTTGACAGTGATCATAGCTTTGGCAAAACTCATGAGCATCTTTAAAAATGGTGGGCCGATAAAAACCATATTGTAGAACCTTTGCAGTAGTTCACATGCTTCCAAAATGTCCTCTATAAGGTGCAAAATAACAGTGATATAGGATACTTTAAATTTCATCATCCAGAATACATCTCCGAATTACTTGATCTGCACACTGCTTAAATAAAAATGCCTCATCCCAGAATATTGCTTGGCATCATGAAGGAATTTCCTTTGACCCTGATGATTGAGTGCAAGTGGTAGCAATCCACTGACTAGAAAGTTAACAATATCAGTATACCATGGCAATGCCAAAGCCAAAAATAACTGCGCATCAGGGAATTCGTCTTTAATCATTTGAATGTCACCATAATTATTCCCTACTTCCAGTCGTGACAAGTGATCAACCACTTGATTTTTAGTGCCTTACCTATCTTTGGTCTCCAAATCAAATTCCTGCAACAATAATATCCATCTAATGAGTTTGGGCTCGGCTTCTTTTTTCGTCACCAAGTATTTAATGGCAGAATGGTCTGTATAAACTGTAACTTTGGTGCCCACTAAATAAGCTTTGAAATTTTCAAAGGAAATTACCACCACTAATAATTCTATCTCTATCGTGGTATAATTGAGCTGTGAATTTGTCAAGGTGCAACTGGCATAATATATACCATGAAACATCTTGGCTTTTCTTTGCCCCAACACTGCTTCTACAGTAAAGTCACTTGCATCACACATCAGTTCAAACGGTAAAGTCCAGTTTGGTGTAGTGACTATAGGTGTTGTTATCAATCGCTTCTTTAACTCTTCGAAAACTTTTAAGCATAAGTCGAAAAAATGAAATGGTCTGTTTTGCTCCAACAATTGACATGAAGGTTTAGATATCTTAGAAAAATCTTTGATGAAGCGACAGTAAAATCCAGCATGACCAAGGAAGCTTATGATTCCTTTCACTGAAATGGGTGGTGCCAACTTTTCAATGACTTCTATTTTTGCTTTTTCAACGACAATTTCTTACTGTGAAATCATGTGGCCCAAAACAATGCCTTCACAAACCATGAAGTGGCATTTTTTCCCAATTCAGCATAAGATTTCGTTATTGACATCAGCAAAATACTAACTCCAACTTTTTCAAGCAGTCTTTGAAAGTGTTACCAAACATGGAGAAATCATCTATGAATACTTCAAGGAATTTCTTCACCATGTCGAAAAATATTACCATCATGCAACACTGGAATGTTGTCGAGGCATTACATAACTCAGATGGGATTCTTCTGAAAGTAAATGTTCCATAAGGACAGGTGAATGTAGTCTTTTCTTGATCAGTAGGAGATATGGCAATATGGTTGTACACTGAGTAGCCATCTAAAAAATAGTAGACGACTTTCCCTGTTAGTCTATCCAACATTTGATCTATAAAAGGCAGAGGGAAATAGTCTTCTTTGTTTCTTTGTTGAGTTTTCAATAATCCACACAAACTTTCCAACCTGTGCCAGCACGAGTGGGAATGAGTTTGTTGTTATCATTGCTAACTACTATGACCCCTCCTTTCTTGGGTGCACATTGAACAGGGCTCACCCAAGAGCTCAAAAATTGGGTATATAATTCAAGCATCCAACCATTTGATAATCTCTTTTTTAACCGCTTCTTTCATGACAGGATTCAGTCTCCTTTGTTGTTTAATAGATTTGTCATGGCAATCTTCAAGTATTATTTTCGGCATGCAGATTGTTGGGCTAATTCCTTTGATATCCGTAATTGACCATCCTAATGCTTTCTTGAAATTTTTTAAGAGTTCCAGTAATTGCATCTCTTGGTCTATTGTAAGCTCAGTAGAGATAACCACATGCATTGTATTGTTATTCCAGAGTAAGCGTACTTCAAATGCACTAGTAATGGCTTCAACTCTAGCACAGGTGGATCTCCTATTGGCAATTGAGGAGGGTTGAAAGATCAACCTGATAAGTCTAATGATTCAAAGCTCCTTTTGAAGCCATGTCCATATTTTTGAATGTCCATTAGTTCTCTAGATTCTTTAGTCAATCCTATTTCATTTAACTCAAAAGGGTCTGCATTAGAATCGTTGTGCATATGACCTGTAAATTCTTCCTACACTACAATGTTAATAAATTCAAAAGCATGGCATTTTTTATCTTGGTTTGCACACTCTAAAGAATCAAACACATTACATGTCAACTACTGATCATTAATTCTCATGACTAATTCACCTTTCTATACATCAATCAATGTTCTACAACTCATAAAGGTCGTCCAAGTATTATGGGTGCCTCTTTATCTACTTTACATTCCAAAATAATAAAATCTACTGGAAAAATTAGCTTTTCAAGTCTTACTAGTACATCTTCAATTTTACCTTCCGGATGGATGTATGATCTATCAGCTAGTTGTAATGTGACAGTAGTAGGTTTTGCCTTTCCTATCCCGAGTTTCCTGAAAATAGACATAAGCATTAGATTGATACTTGCATCTAAATCACATAATGCTTTGCATACATAATGGTTTCCAATCAAGCAATGTATCATGAAAATCCCTGAATCTTTTAATTTTAGTACCAGTTTGTTCTTCAGCTTTGTTGTGCACCTCTCAGTAAGTGCAACAGTTTCGAACTCCCCTAATCTTCTCTTCTTGGATAGGATATATTTCATGAATTTCACATAGTTAAGCATTTGTTCTAATGCTTCCACCAAAGGTATGTTAATGTGTAATTGCTTCAAGACCTCCAGAAATTTCTTAAATTGAGCATCTTGCTTCGACTTTTGGAAACACTAGAAAAAAAGGTGGCGGTGGCCTTCCTTCCATTTTTTGAGGTTGCTTTGCCATGGCATTTGGATTGGATTTACAAAATGAATATGTTGTTACTCCTATCTTTTTTAGTTTGTTCCACTACTAATTTGAAAGTTGTACTTTCAAGAACTTCTAAACCTTCCCCCTCAGTAAAGGCATCATTCACAACTCCTAGAAACTAAGTACCACTCCAGAGTGTTATGGCCTTACATTGCTCCTTTCCTTGAGATCGAGAACATTCTGTGTCACTAGGCAATGCTCCTTGATGTCTTGAACTTAATACAATGGCAATTTGTCCCACTTGATTCTCCATGACTCTTAAGGAAGTTGTCTGGCTCTGAATAATTGCATCATTCTTAGCCATATACTCTTTTAGTAGAGCTTCCTTAGTTGATGTTGAAGATGACGAACTTTGTTACACATTTTGTCATGGCATTCGTTGATTATATCTAGGTGGTACGCCAACCACATGCTATCGATTAACATTGCTGCCATTTCTCATTCCTTGATTACTCTAGCTAAAATTTGAATGTTGTTTCCACCTTGGATTGTATGTGTTGGAGTAGGATTTTTGTTGCTACGATCAAAATTCCCCATGTAATACGCAGAGGCTTGATTGGATGGCCATTCATCAAAAACATTATCTTCTCCATAGTATATACATGCTAGTTCTGCAATCTTCATCTCCTGCACTACATAGGGTCTTTTCAGAGTTTTCATCATATTCATTAAAGATGATACATGAGCTGTTAAAGATGTAATTGCATCAAGTTTCATTGCTCCAGCAACTCTTCTACTAGTACCAGCTTTGGTAGTGGGGTACTGATAATC
This sequence comes from Gossypium hirsutum, assembly GCF_007990345.1. Classification (NCBI taxonomy): domain Eukaryota; kingdom Viridiplantae; phylum Streptophyta; class Magnoliopsida; order Malvales; family Malvaceae; genus Gossypium; species Gossypium hirsutum. The sequence continues at coordinate 22,076,529 of NC_053444.1, forward strand.
ATTGTTTGCTATTCTTTCCAGAATTTCATATGCATCATTGTAGGATTTGTCAAGCAATGTCCCATTAGCATATGCATTCACCACCATTCGCGTATGAGCATTTAATCCATCGTAGAACATTTCCATCTTTGTCCAATGCTGAGAACCGTGCATCAGGCATTTTCTAATTAGTTCCTTAATACACTCTCATGCTTCCTATAATGTCTCATATTTCAATTGCCTGAACGATGCAATGTCATTCCTAAGCTTCGCATTAATATTGGGAGGATTGTACCTAAGCAAAAATCTCTGACATAATTCATTCTAAGATGCCACCGTACCTGATGGTAACACATTCAACCATGATCTAGCACAATCCCGCAATTAATAAGGGAATAATTTTAATCTAAGGGTATCTTCAGGAGCACCCTACTACCTGAATGAGTCACAGACTTTAAGAAAAAGTCTCAAGTGCAATCTCAGATCTTCTGTATGTAAACCACTAAATAGCCCTGCCTTTTGCAGCATTTGAAACATTACTGGTTTTGATTAAAAGAGTTGAGCTTAAATATGTGGTCTAATGATTCCTGGATTTAGATCATCCAAAATAGGCACTACATGTTCTATGATGGGTTTGTCTCTATCATCTATGATTAGAGGAATATAAACATTCCTTTAATTATGAAATACATGATCTTCTATGATTGAATCATTTATAATTCTCTTCATTTCTCTTAACTCTTTTCTTCTTTGCCTTAATGTCCTTTTAGTTTCAGGATCAAAACAATGTTTTGTATCCTCTTGAATACTTCTTTTCATGCACTAATACAAACCTGAAAAACAAAACAAAATACTAATTAACTGCTCTAACAAAAATAACAGGAATAATAACAAATCAACTTTTCACCAATGTTGTCAATCCCTAGCAACGATGCCAAAAACTTGTTGTTTCTAAATAACTAATGCAATTGTACAAGTGTACACGTCATTCAAGTAATAAAGTGATAAATAATTATCATCTCCACAGGGATTGAAAATTGGTAAGAAATTAAGTATGTTATTATAATATTGTTAACTATACCAAAATATCAGGAAATAATCTTAGAGTGAATAAGAAACTAGAATAATGAATTAATGAAATTAAATGATAAAGAACAAAGAATTGATATGACAAATAAAATGATGTGGCAATTCACAAAGAATATCAAGAGTATTTCTGTTGTTGAATGAATAGGGTTGGAATGATTCAGGAGAAATGTTCATATCAAGATAATGCCATGGAATAATATTGTCTAGTCTACTGTTCAAAGATTCGCTACTGTGACCTGCCTCTTTTGATAGCTAGATCTTAAGCTAAAAATCTAATTTCATGTACATCTACAGAACTTGGGATTGGTAACTGTAATGAATGTCCTCTTTGTACAACTTGCAACATCTATGTCTAGAGTGCTGTGAATATTTTGTCGAGTATTCGCTTGCATCAAACGATTCAAGATCAACTATTCTTAACCTTTTCAAAATTAAAACACCTAAAAACACAGCATACATTCAACTATTTCTAGAGCTTGCATGCATGTTGGAACAACCCGTTTTTCAGTGGTGTCGAAAATAATGGTTTTGGGGCCACAAATTCGATGAGTAAGTTCATAAATATTTAATATTTACGAGTCAAATATGGTATTAAAATCAATTCAGAATTCACAATTTATGCTATTTGAATGAACAATTAGGTTCAAGTGGTTTTAGAAAATGAGGTATCAGGACCTCATTTCTATAAACTAAGCCATAAATATTTTTATAAATACTTACGGAATGTTAATACAGTTGTGTCAAAGTTTTGTTAAGAAAATTGATGTTTATATAATTAATTAAGAAAAAATGACTAAATCGTAATAGTTGAAAAAGTCAAATGCTATTAGTTTAAAGGTGTTAATTAATTAAAGAAACATAATTGGATGGCCTTAATGGATAAATAACCCATTCGTATGAATCACCCAATAGCCCTAGTGACATTAAAGGTGTCATATTTTGTCACCCAACAACTAAGTATAAGGGCTATTGGGTGATTTTCGCTTCTCCTAGCCCCATTCGAATGGGTTATTTATCCATTAAGGCCATCAAATAAAGTCAGAATGGCCTTAATGGCCTTAATGGATAAATAACCCATTCATATCCATCATTTTCACCTGTTTCTTCTAATTTTTATTGTTTTTAGATCGTTGCAACTAGGTCCAGCTAGCCCATACCTTCGTTTTTGAAACTGTTAAAGATTTTGAATGTTTCCATTGATGAATCTTTGTGATTTAGATGTGAAATGATGAATTTGAGGTATTAGTTGTTATTTATAAGTATTTTGTTAAGTGATTTTGATGAATTTAACGATTAAGGATTAAATTGTTGAAATAATAAAACTTTTACAATAATTGGATGGCCTTAATGGATAAATAACCCATTCGAATGAAATTATTAATTTAGGTCAGAACGAGTGGAAAATCTAGGAGAAGCGAAAATCACCCAATAGCCCTTATACTTAGTCATTGGTGTCATTTAGCCATGTAAGTTTGTATGAACAGTAATTGTTTTAATGTTAGCTAAATTTGAATGTTATTACATTCTTGTGAAACAAATGAAATTAAGTATAAATAAATTTATGTCATGATGTATTGACGGATATCGAGTCCCGATTAAACCATAGGAATTCTTAGGACACAAATGACATGTCATTAGGGTTTCCATGTTTTGGGTGCTGGTCTTAAATGTCCTACCAATGGCTAAGGTTATGCATTTGTTGCGGATACACCATAGCTCGTGTGAGCAGTATCGTGTAGCTTACATTCTGACCCACAACTTGTGTAAGCAGCCCCATTTCACAGCTTGTGTGAGCAATGATGTAAAGGAAATGAAATGATACAGTTATATGTTAGCACGCTTCGTGTGAGCTATCCCGCGTATCCAATGATATTCTAAACGGTTCAACAGGCATGAAAAGGAAAGGAATGGTAAGTGTTTAAAAGGAACTATATCATGTATTTATGAAAAGGATTGAAATGGTAAGTTTCATTAAAAGTATGATATGTTAAGGAAAATGATGGATTCAAATGAAGTATGTTCATGTGTAATGGCTTACCTATGTTAAACTCATGTGGATTATGTTTGAATATTCTAATATGTGTTGTTGTTGGTACTTAGGCTTGTTTTCAACTTGTGTAATTGATTGATGTTTATACTTATGTATTGTATAATGCAAATGATACAGGTAAGAAAAGGTAATGAAACGGTAAGTTCATAATTGTGATTTAATATGATTAAATAAAACGATTGATAAGTTAATGACGTATTTATAAGTGAGAAGTATACTTATGGTATGGTTGAATTTACTCATGTCATGAATAAATACACTAACTCGTGAATTGATGATGTTGTTTAGGCTTATGTTAAGCATTTGGAATGACATGGAAAGTAAGTAAATAGAAAGGTTCATAATCTTATGAAAAGGTTGATGATTTCGTAATATATCTTATAAATTCCTATTATGTTATGAATGAAAAATATATGTGACGCTGACGGACTTACTCATTTGTGAGTTGATGGTTATGTAGTTTTTATAAATCTTATAGCATTGGTTTAGCTTATTATTTACCCTATGAAGTTTATTATTGAAATTGAATATTATGTTTAAAGTTTATACGAGCTTACTAAGCATTCATTGCATACGTAGCTATTTTTATTTATTTTATAGATTATCGGAAGCTTGATCGATTTGAAGTTTGTTGTAGATCTATCACACTATCCAATGGACAAATCGATAGTTTTTAAGTAATTTGGTTACAGTTTATAATGGGATGTATGGGACGATTGTAATGGCATTATAGTGCATGTGTGAATGATGTTTTGGTATGTGTAAGCTTTGGAAAGCTATATTGGTTGGGTACATCTTACCAAATTATGTGATCTAGATTACTTGAAAGTGCTTGTTGATATGATTCATTTGGCATATTGGTGATAGATTGAAAAATTGTTACTTGTGACATGTTTTAGTTCATAATTGAACTAGGTTATAATGTTTGAAAATGGTAGAAAGTGATTTCAGGGCCACAAATCTGACAAGTAATTTTATAATATTGTTATTTAATATTTACGAGTCATATATGGTATTAAAATAAATTTTGAATTAACAATTTACGTTATTCGAATGAACAATTAGGTTCAAGTGGTAAGACCGTAAAGTCAAGTGCTTTTAGAAACTGAGGTATCAAGACCTCGTTTCTATAAACCGAGCCATAAATATTTTTATAAATATTTACGACATGTTAATAATGTTGTATTAAAGTTTCGTTAAGAAATTTTGATGTTTAGATAGTTAATTAAGCAAAAATGACTAAATCGTAATAGTTGAAAAAGTCAATCGCTATTAGTTTAAAGGAGTTAATTGTTTAAACAAACATAATTGGATGGCCTTAAAAGATAAATTACCCATTCTTATGATGGTGGACGGTTTAAACTTTAAATTCTTTATTATTAAAATAAAGTAAAAAGGTTAATAAAATAAGAAAACATAATGTTTTCTTTTTCAATGGTTTTGTTCATCACCAAAACACCATGGCAAGAAGAACCAAGGTTTAGCCATGCTTCAATATATTCATGGTGAGCCATTTTTCACCCGTTTCTTTTAATTTTTATGCTTTTGAGATCATTACAACTAGGTCCAGCTAGCCCATACCTTTGTTTTTGAAATTGTTAAAGATTTTGAATGTTGCTATTGATGAATATTTGTGATTTTAGATGTTAAATGATGAATTTGAGGTATTATTTTTTATTTATAGGTATTTTATTAAGTGATTTTGAAGAATTTAACGATTTGGGATTAAATTATTGAAATATTAAAAATAGAATGACTTAGTGTAAAATTGTTACAAATGTGGGCTATAATGGATGCTATTAACATTCAACTGGTACGAATTTTCAATAAAATTGGTTTATTTACATGATTAGGATATAAGGACTAAATGGAATAAAAATGAAAAGTTTAGGGTAATTTTGTAAAAATGTCAAAAATGACTAAATTGCATAAAACGAATTGGTTTTACTATCTAAATTAATGAATTGAATGAAATTATTAATTCAGATCAAGAACGAGTGGAAAATCGAGGAGAAGAGACAATTACTAAATATCCCCTGTACTTAGCCATTGCTGCAATTTGGCCAGGTTAGTTCGTAAGAACTGTAATTGTTTTAATGTTGGCTAAATTTGAATGTTATTGCATTCTTATGAAACAAATGAAATTAAGTATAAATGATTTTATGCCATGATATACGGACGAATATCGAGTCCTGGTTGAACCTTAGGAATTCTTAGGATACAAATGACATGTCATTAGGGTTTCCATGTTTTAGGTGCTAGTCTTGAATGTCTTACCGATGGCTAAGGCCCTACATTTGTTGCGAATACACCATAGCTCGTGTAAGCAGTATCTTGTAGCTTACATTCCAACCACAGCTCGTGTGAGCAATAATGTAAAGGAAAGGAAATGTTATAGTTATGTGTTAGCACACTTTGTGTGAGCTATCCTGCATATCCAATGATATTCTAAATAGTTCAACGGGCATGAAAAGGAAAGGAATGGTAAGTGTTCAAAAGGAACTATATCATGTATTTATGAAAAGGGTTGAAATGGTAAGTTTCATTTAAAGTATGATATGTTAAGGAAAATGATGGATTCAAATGAATTATGCTCATGTGTATTGGCTTACCTATGTTAAACTCATGCAGATTATGTTTGAATATGCTAACATGTGTTATTTTTTATGCTTAGGCTTGTGTCAAACTTAGGTTATTGGTTGATGTTTATACTTATGTATTGTATTATGCAAATGATACAAGTAAGAAAAGGTAAGGAAACGGTAAGTTCATAATTGGGATGTAATATGATGAAATAAAAGGATTGATAAGTTAAACGACATATTTATATTTATATGTGAGAATTATACTTATGTTATGGATTAATTTACTCATGTTATGAATAAATACATTAACTCGTATATTGATGATGTTGTTTTGGCTTATGTTAAGCATTTGGAATGAAATGGAAAGTAAGTAAATAGAAAGGTTCATAATATTATGAAAAGGTTGATGTTTTCGTAATATATCTTATAAAAATCCTATTATGTTATGAATGAAAAATATATGTGACGCTGACGGACTTTCTCATTTGTGAGTTGATGGTTATGTAGTTTTTATAAATCTTATGGCATTAGTTTAGCTTATTATTTACCCTATAAAGTTTGTTATTGAAATTGAATATTATGTTTAAAGTTTATACGATCTTACTAACCATTCATTGCTTATGTAGTTATTTTTCTTTACTTTACAAATTATCAAAAGCTCGACCGGTGGAAGTTCGTTGGAGATCTATCACACTATCCAATGGACAAATCGGTAGTTTTTGAGTAATTTTCTTAGGGTTTATAATGGCATGTATCGGATGATTGCAACGGTATTATAGTGCATGTGTAAATGATGTTTTGGTATGTGTAAGCTTTGGAAAGCTATATTGGTTGGGTACATCTTGAAACCTTATGAATTTATGCAATGTATATTACATTAAAGTTCTTATTGATATGATTCATTTGGCATGTTGGTGATAGATTGAAAAATGGTTACTTGTGATATGTTTTAGTTCATAATTGAACTAGGCTATAATGTTAGAAATTGGTAGAAGGTGATTTGGTAATTATACATTATGTAAGTTAACTATGTTGGTACATTTGATTCCTTGTTAGTTTGTGCCATTCTGACTTTATCATGTAGTATGTTCTGAATGGCTCGAATGACATGTTTTGTATTGGAATAGTAATGGTCAAATTTGATGTTTCATTTGTTTGAGGTTGAATTAGGTTCAACGATAGAAATGAGATCCAATAAATGCATGTTTAGGTAAGTTTAAATATTTTCATTTCAGTTGCCTTGATTGGCATACTGGTTGATTGATTTGGGATCATTAAATTGGTCATAATATGTAAGTTTTGATAAGGTTTTGATACTTTGATATTGTGCACTAAAACTTTTTAGGTGGCTGCATGAATCAGTGTTGGAAATAGCTTGAATTTGACTTCATGTCTACACGGCTTGAGGCACAGGCATGTGACTCAGCCGTGTGTCAAGCGACACGGTCGTGTGTCCTATGTAGGTTTTAATGCATGCAAGTCAGGCTATTACACGGCCTAACACACAGGCGTGTGGAGCTATTTTGAGAGTTACACGGCACACACGGGCGTGTGGCTTAGCCATGTGACTCAATTCAGAGAGTTAAACGGGTACGGGCACGAGCTGAGACACAGTTGTGTATCCCTATTTCGATTGTTACACGGCCTGAGACTCGGGGGTGTGTCTCATTCGTGTGAGTTACACAGCCTGGCCATACAGTCGTGTGAGTCACGCGGCCTTGCAGTTCAAATTTTCTAACTTTTTCCTTAACTTCTTTAATGATTCCAATTTAATCTTGAATTATTTCTAAAGTGTTTTTAAGGCCTCAAAGGCTCGATTAAGGGACGATATGCATGTAGATGAATGATTTATGCTCTATTTATGTTGAGGTATGAAATGTATGTTTTGTATAGTTACATTTTTACGGTAATGCTCTATAACCCCATTTCGATGATGAAAATCGGGTTAAGGGTGTTACACATGTATTTAAAATAAGCATGAATCGAATGTAACAGTGATATAGTCTCAAATCGTAGGCATTAAAGATGATAAAACATTCACCCAAACAACTCTAACCCAGAAAAGACTTAGTTCATGGGTGGAAAAGTAAACATCAAAATAGAGTCATTCATCAACATTTCTCAATTAATTTTGAATCACAGAAAATTCAATCTAGAAAACAAAGGAAGAACTGCAAGAAGTTAATTCAACACTCCAACTCCTCTTGGTTCTTTAGATTGCTCGTGAATCCAAGATAGATTTCTCTTCCACTTCCTGACGTCTGTAGTTAGCTCTCTTCTAAGCTACTACCCTTTTTTTCTCTAGAATTCTCTAATGGAGTTCTTCTTTGTGCACAGAGAGAGAATTATTGTCACCAGTCTCTGACTCATGCTAATTCTCCTCCTCTTTTTCTTATTCTCTCTCATTCTTTTATTAGGTAGATTTGTCCCACCTCAGAACACATTTCTCATTCCTCTTTTCATGTTGGCTTTTCTGGTACACGTTTAGCTGGCTGAGAGTGACGTGGATAGAGTGAGGATTCATCCTCTTGGAATTGCCATGGCAATTGTGTTGACAATCAATCTCACCATTTGCCACAACAATGTTTCACTTCCCTTAGTATCTTTCTGCATCATCCCCATCCTCTTCTTCTACCTGAACCTGTGTCCAACCACAACCACAAATTTTCCTTCCCTAAGTAATAAAAGTAATAAATGATGATCAATAGAGCGCAATCTAAGCTTTGTTATGCAATGTTCTAAAATTATCCTAAAAATGCAAATGTATTTACTTAATTTCAAATAATTAATTCCATCTACAGACCTAGAATATAACTCTTTTTAAGAGTTATCATACCACCTAGAAAACTGATACCAAACTTGAAGTTTATTTCTAGTTTAAAAACCAAAGTCTCAGAAATTACCAGTACCTGTCGTGAAGTATCGATAAATTTACTGGAGTATCGATACTTGAGCAAAGGTATCAGTACAAAATCTCTATTTTAACTTCCTATACGTTTTAAAACACAAAGCTATCAATTTTAAAACCCGATTATCGATACCTCTACCAAAACCTTAAGAATGCAACATAATTCAGCAATTAATCCATTCCAATTTAGTTCTTAAACATTATACATCAATTACTTCGACAAATAATCATTCAACAGTCTAATTAAAAGTTCAATATCATAAAATCGTTTTTCAGCAAGTACTGTCAATCCATCCTCATGTTCATGTACCCAAGCATAATAATAACATGTAATCCTCATAAACCGAACCAAAAACCAGAAAAAGGTCTAGAAGTTAACATGGCAATAAACAAGTCTACCACATTGCCTCATTCCCCAAAATGTAAATACATATAGAACACCTACGCAGTAACAAATAGACTTGCTTAGATCACCTCTCAGAAACCACGCCACTCACACTGACACTTTACTACTCTACAAGGGTTTTAAGAAATGTGTGAGTGAGCTTAACAAGCTCAGTGAATACCTAGAATAACTACCATGCAGACAATTCATCAAGCATGAACGAAACAATATATAACACAACCTCAACAGTTCCAACACTAATGTCATAATATACTTACTCGTGCATTATTTTCTAGTTCTTTTACATCGTAAACATATTCACTTTTAAGCATATATCCTATTACACACATATTCACCTGACATCCAAGCATATATCACAATACTCATATAATCACATAATATTTTAAGCATATATCACAATACCCATATAATCACCTAACATCCAAGCATATATCACAATACTCATATAATCACATAACATTTTAAGCATATATCACAATACTCGTATAATCACCTAACATCCAAGAATATATCACAATACTCGTATAATCACATAGTATTCAAGCATATATCACGGTGTACATATAATCTCATAACATTTAAGCATATATCACAATACTCGTATAATCACATAACATTCAAGCATATATCACAATATACATATAATCTCATAAAATTTAAGCATATATAACAATACTCAAAACATCTTTATAGATAAATTGCATAATGGTCGCGTGTAATATAAACACATATCACAATACACACATATTCATAATTTAAGATAATTTGGCACTTGAGTTATGAAACATAAAAGTTAGCTCTATCATCACTCACCGGATACACGGGTCTCCAACACATCACATAGACTCATAGAGTCAAACATGTCCTAAAAGTGAAGCATAAAACTAACAGTCTCCTTATTTCACCTCACATGTCTTATTGGATGGAGCTTAGCTCACATTCCCTTATCCCTCCAACATGTATCAGGGCCTCAACGCCCAAAATCACTGTACATATAGGTGAGTACTCATAATCCTATGGCATGCCAACTATATTCAGCGGTTTCAAGATTACAAGGCCAAAATATCTTAAATAAAAAACATATCACTTACCGATTATCCATGTACTATCACTGCATATTTGCATTATTAGCAAAACACTGCTAGTAACATTTAACCTATACATAAAATGTACACATTTGAACTTTCACATCATAACCACATATCACATGTTATAGCATCTCATCACAATTTACATATTCACAAACACATAAGCACGTAGTTCACAAGATAACATAAGTACGACAAAGCTTACACTCAGAATGTAGTGTAGGGTTTAGGCTACTACTAAATTCCCAAATAACACATTGACTCATGTCCACAAGCAATTATTCCAAACAGTCACCAATTACGCTTTCGTCGAAAATTTGAAACCTTAAACTAGCTTTTCCTTACCTTTACCTCTACTTGTAGAAGGTCCTATAGAATCTAGAACTTCAACACAACAATGCATTCAATAATCAACTAAGAACTCACCACATGCAATCAAAAATATATGTCCCAACTAAGTTCTCATGTAATCGAAACCTTTAACCTAGCCAACTTAAAACCCAAATATCTCGGTTTATACCCAATATTTTTGCCTAAAACCAATTACGTTTATCTTATAATTCACCTATGACTAATTCCCATCTTATAATTCATAATATCGACTTTTTTAATATTTTTTATGACTATTTCTCGAAAATTCATTAAAACTTAAGAATTTTTTAATGAAACTTCAAAGTAAGTTTAGAAACCTCTTAATCATGTCAAAATAAGCTAAAAACACTTTGAAACCATATTTTTATGCAAAATCCTAAAATCCACCATTAACAAGCCAATTTTTTACTTTTATTCTAAACTTGCGATTTAATGACTAAATAACATTTAAAACTAATGGGAAGATGACTCGATACCTTAGTTGGTGGAAAATAAAGCGTTTGATTGAAAACCTAAAAAACTCGAAAGCTTGACAATAGAGAAAACTATGGTGTTTTTAGGTGTTTTTTTTAACTTTGATGGAGATTCACAACTTGAGAGATGATAGAAACCAAAGGAATTAGGATTTGGAATTCAAAATCGATTGATAGAGTTAGGAGAACAATAGATGGCACAAATATGAGAGGAGAAGAAGACTAACGTGAAAATAAAACTATAAATAGGGTTGTTAGGTTGGATTTTAAAATTTGGTCTAATTGCCTCTTAAAAACTCTAAGTTTTGACCCTTTTACAAATCAATCCTTTTTAAAAAATTAAATATATATATATAACTCATTTTCAAAAATTGATTTAATTTTCTAAAAACCATAGTAAAAAACATTACCACTAAACCATGTCGCAAATTTTCGAACACTTTAAGTCTAAAATTCCCATTTTACCCTCAAAACTTCTCAGCCCAATTTTTGGGTGTTATAACGGCCACCTGAAGGCTATAAATAGGCCCCTTTTGGTACATGTTCTAGAAGTTATTTTAGATGCACACGGGTTGTCACACGCCCATGTACAACATACAGTTACCCCACACGGCCATGTGGCCTATTTGATTTTTGGTGCAGGTTTGTTCACACGGTCTAGAAACACAGCCGTGTGTCCCCTTTACATGGCCTGAGTTCTCGTACATGGTTTGGCCACACAACCATGTCTTTCAGCCGCACGGTGTGGGCTCTGCCACACGACCGTGTGACCTTTAGTTCATATTAGTCCCTAATTATTTCCAAACAGATTTTAGGGATATGTAAACTTGATTTAAGACTCGTATTCATATATATGCCATGAATAATGATTGATTATGAATATTTAATATTTAAATTTATTTTTGAATTGTATTAGATTGTTTTTCAATTCATTAACTGTTGTAATACTTCTTAACCTTAATCTGATGATGGAGACGAGTTAGAAGTGTTACAAACTTGATGTACCTAAGATTGCATTAAGGACATGATATGGTCACTACGAGTTCCTAGCGATGCTCTTTGGTCTTACGAAAGCTCCGATTACTTTTACTAACTTATTGAATCGGGTATTTCAGCCTTATCTTGATCATTTTTTTGTGGTCTTCATCAACGACATTTTGATCAATTTTAAGTTTGAATCAAAGCATGACGAGCACTTGAAAGTTGTTTTGGAGATCCTACGTGAGAAGAAGCTTTATGTTAAGTTGAGCAAATGCAAATTCTGGCTTAAAGAAGTGATGTTTTTTGGGCACATGGTATTGGATGTGGGTATCTATGTTGATCCAAAGAAGATTGAGGCTATTCTGGATTAGAAGTAGCCTAAGAATGTTAGTGAAATCCGGAGTTTACTTGGTTTAGCTAGTTATAATATGAGGTTTGTGGAAGGATTTTCTTTGATTGCGGCTCCTATGACTAAGCTATTGAGGAAGAGTCCTCCTTTTAAATGGATTGAGAAGCAACAAGCTAGTTTTGAAAAGCTTAAGTCCATGCTAGCTCAAGCACTTGTTCTGATTCAACCTGAATCTGGGAAGGATTATGTGGTTTATAGTGATGTATCTTATACCAGTCTTGATTCTGTGTTGATGCATGATGGTAAGGTTGTGGCTTATGCATCAAGACAACTTAAACTACACGAGTGCAATTACTCGACTCACGACCTTGAGCTAACAGTAGTGGTTTTTACCCTTAATATTGTGAGATATTATCTATATGGTGAGAAGTGTATCATTTATACGGATCACAAGAACCTTAAGTACTTTTTCTCCCAAAAGGAGTTAAACTTAAGGCAGTAGAAATGGATAGAGTTGCTTAAGGACTATGATTGTACCATTGAGTACCATCTAAAGAAAGCTAATGTCGTGGTAGATGCATTGAATAGGAGGTCATTGATCGATTTGAGAGCGATGTTCATTAAGCTGAGCTTGTCTGAAGATGGAGGTTTGCTTGCGGAGTTGCAAGTAAAACTTACTTTCGTGGGTTAGATTAAGATGAAGAAACCATACATCTCTTGTGCCTCAAATTAATCAGATTGAGGAGGGTAAGACTACAGAATTTGGGTTTAATTCTGATGAAGTCTTGTGTTATCGTTGGAGATACTATATGCCTGATGATAAAGATGTGATATAGTCTATCCTTTGATAAGCGCATAATAGTCCTTATGCTATGCATCCTGAAGGGAATAAGATGTATTGGGATATAAGAGATCTGTATTGGTGGTCACGTCTTAAGCATGAGGTAACTGAGTTTGTGGCTAAGTGTTTGACGTGCTAGCAAGTTAAGGCTGAGCATCAGTTCCCTTTTAACTTGATACAGCCTCTTCAGATTCCTTAATAGAAGTAGGAGTGTGTGACTATGGATTTTGTTAGTGGTTTGCTTTTAAAACCTACTAAGAAGGATTCAATCTAGGTGATTATGGATAGACTAACTAAGTCAGCTCATTTCTTGCCTACCCGTACAGATTTTTCATTGCAAAAGCTAGCAAAGTTTTACATCTCTGAGATTGTGAGTCTGCATGGGGTATCGATATCTATCATTACAGGCTGGGATCCTCGATTTACATCTCGATTTTGGAAAAAATTAGGCTCTAGGTACTCGATTGAACTTGAGCACGGCTTTTCATCCACAATCTGATGGACAGTCTGATCGAGTTATCCATATTCGTGAGCACATGTTGAGGGTAAGGGTGTTTAAACATATAAAACCTTAACCTGATTATTTTTTGGTAAAAATAAGTATAAAACATATAAAAATAATTTATAATATTCATTTGACAGAATTAACCGAACTAGTAATAGCCTAATATATATAATAATATTATTTATTAAGTTCAATTAATTTATTTAATTACCTAATTAAACATTAACCAAAATTTAAAAAAAACCTTTAACCGACTTCTGACTGAAAGAGATCGGTCAACCGACCGATTAACCAAAATAGATCTGTTCGATCAGTTAATTCAATTTTAATCGAAGTTTGAACATCCCTAGTTGAGAAGTTGTGTAATCAATTATCAAGGTAGTTAGGAGGAGCATTTTCCATCAGCAGAGTCTGCATATAATAATAGCTTTCAGTCAAGCATTCAAATGGCACCTTATGAGGCACTGTATGGGTGTAGGTGTTGGACACCTCTGTGTTTGACCAAGTTAGGGAAGAAGAAAGTATTAGGCCCAAATTTAGTTCAGGAGTCTAAGAATATTGTTAAGTCGATACAGGATCAGTTGATAGCGGCATCAGATCGACAAAAATCCTACATTGATTTGAGGAGTAAAGATATAGAGTTTACTGTTGAGGATCAGGATCCTTAAGAAGATTGGGATAGTAGCTTATTAATTGGAGCTACCTCCGGAACTGGACCATATACACAACGTGCTCCACGTTTCTATGCTGAGGTGGTATCGATCTGACCCATATCATGTGGTTCTAATTGAAGATATGGATGTGAGACTAGATTTATCGGCCGGGGAGGAATCATTCAGGTATTGCATCGTGAGGTTAGGGTGATAAGGAAAGAGCATATTCCACTATTAAAGGTGTTATGGAAAAATCATGGAACTAAGGAAAATACTGGGGAGCCTGAAGACTCGATTCATCCAATATCCTCATCTATTTTGATAAGGTAAATTTCGAGGAAGAAATTTTTTGTAAGGAGGGTAGAGTTGTCACGACCCATGTCTTTTATGTATTTTTTTCTAGTTCATGAACAAGTGATTTATTTGGCCTAGTAGTTAAGAGCATAATTAAATTTCCTTAGGTCCCATGTTTAATTCTCCGCTCCATCATATTTAAAAAAAAAAACCAGCATTAAAATCTTTGGTCAACACCCCTTAGTCATCCCTTCGTTTTATCTATAAAAAAAATAGATTCTTTCCTCCCTTGAATCACTCCACTTTCCCACCTTATTCCCTTTTATAATCCATTTGTTCCTCTACTTGATCAACAATTCACCCCTCTGTCCCCCCTTTGTTTCCAAAATGTGAGAGTTTGACTAGGGTAGTCGACCAACCCATTGTAGCCACACTCATCTTTTTGTTTTTAATTTGGCAAACACTCTCCCTTCTCTCTCTTTTCTCCTCCTTTGCAACCACCTTGTGTCACCCCCTTTTTGGTTGTTCTCCTCAACCTTTTTGTTTTATTTTGTTTTATTTTTTGTAATAATTATCTATTCAGCCACCATACACCACTCCTCCACCTTTTAGCCTCCACCACCTCCTGAAGCCACCATCACCACCACCCTTCACCACTATTTCGTTCTCTCTTCACTCTTTTATTTCCCTCTCTTTTTCATTGTTTTTTTTCACTCCATTTCCTTATGCCACATTAAATTGTCGCCCCTATTTCCTCTCTTTTGTATTGTCCGCCGTCGTGATCGCCATCGCCCATCGTCGAATAACCACCGTACATCAATAATTTTCCTTTCTTTTTCTTGCTCCATTCTCAAACTAATTTTATTTTGATTATAACATCCAATATATGTTCTTTCTAGTCATATGATATTTTAGATATCGTTGTCATCGCTCCTAGTCCTCAATGATCATCACAATTGTGCCAATTTATTAAGATCTTAATTACTTTAAATACTAGATATCATCAACTTTTTCTAACCTGTAGAAGTGATGATCGAATGTTAACTTTGTACTTTTGGGTTGAAGGATTGTTGTAGAAGCATTCAAACTTCCATGTTTTAGATGGTGGAATTATACCTAATTGCAAAAGTGTAAGTGTTATCGATACGATCGATTTTCTATTCGGATCTCATATGTTTGGACTTATTTTCGTGATAAATAAGAATATTATCGAAATATTAATACCTAGATTTGGATCATTCTAAGTACCTCGTTTGAGATTAGAGTTTTGGACAAAGAGAATAAATGTGTGTGTCTTATCTTAAGGATTTATGTATAAAAGTGAAGTTGCATAAGTTATTATTATTAACTATAAAAGTTATTTTAAATATGTAATTGGCAGGATATGCCAATATAATATTTCAAATGGACTACGGTATGCCCTTAACTAAAAACGTTCATTTAAATTGTCTATTGATGGATGAAATTATTTGTATGTTCTAACACTCATGCTATGTGATTTAATGGAAATATTTGACTAAGCAAAAATTGGTATCATGATAAATCATGAACACTGTATTTTGTTTTGGTAAGTATGAAAATAAAAACCATTCCTACTATTCTCTGTTAACAAAATCTAATTCGCATGTTAAACATGCCCACTGAAAAATTTTTGTTACTGTATGCCATATCACATTCATGGGGTTGGGACGATATAGAAAGGAGGAAGATTCTGACAGTTTAATGATCTTCATATTCTGGTGGTTTGTCCACATATTTGTCTGAACTTGAAGCTTGTCTGCATTATTTGGTGTCTTGTCTACAATTTTAGTGTGTTATTGGATGATGAGTTCTGGTGAACTCTTTTATGGTGTGTAGCAGAGTTGGGTAGGGACATTTTCTGAGAATTCTACATTGATTTCTGAAAAACATTGTATGGACGTCATCATGCATACTAATATCTTAGACATTGGATTGCATATATATATTAATTTATTTTATGAAATGTATGCTTTAATTACTATTGTAGTTAAGTTGAGACTCACATTGGGCTTATATAGTTCACTCTTTAGTTTCCTGACATTTCAGATAACCCTCAAGGTTTAGATTTGGACGCGAACTGTTGGATGAGTACTCAGATGGTTTATATTTTAATTACTTAGACTCTATTATATGGTATTTTGGGACTGTTATTTTTTATGGACTGTTGCTTGGGATTGTTTTTTTGGATTTTCAAGTTATTCTTGTATGATATAAGGATTCTAAACTAGTCATTTATGTATTTATTGACTATGCATGAAATAAATCGATTTTTAACAAAAATGTGATTTCAATTCAATTTTTTTACTACAATAATATGAAGATGATTTTAACAAAATATAACATATATTATTTGAAATAATTAATGTTTTATTGATTTCAAAACATGGTTTTAGTATAACTTATGCTGCGTTATTTTAAAATCGGTTGTTTATCTTCAAATGTTCAAACATAGTTTTCCTAAAACATTTAATCTTTACGAAAGTAACTCCAAATTCACTTGACGAGTTTATTGTTGAAAAATAATTTAATTTTCTCAAAACAAAACAAGTAAGACAAAAGCATTATTCTTAAATTAAAAAGCCAAATAATTTTAAAGAAAGAATTAAACAATAACATTTTTCGGACCAATCCAATGGTCAAGTAGCCTTTAGCATTGAACCATAATGTTTACACCGAATTTGAGAGGTTACTCTCAATTCTTATACCAAATTTACAAGGGCATATTATTTTCAATTAATGGTTCATTTCATGTTACTAACAAATGGAAAAACACATAATTACTCATATATTCAATTTTGCATATACCTGTCTCAAAATATTATATAGTTTCACATAATTAAAATTTCCAATATCATATATACTTAATCAGATTCCAAAACCATTGTTAATACTTTTCTCAACTAAACTCAAATCATATCATATTTAAACCTGTCATCAAGCCTTACTGCATATTCACATATCCAAGTTACTAATTCCACTATAATAATGCATATTTAATTATGACATTTGCACTCAATCATCTTCTTAACACATATACCAAGCCATATCCTCATTTCATAAATAATTGTAGAAATAATTAACAATTTAAATGTAATAACTAATCACCCCAACAACTAAGTAAGATAAATTCCAACATAACTTACCCTCAAAACAACGAAAATAGAAGAAATCACCTTCTTTCTTTAATCTACAATTTTTCCCCTTACCTTTTCTAGGAGCTCCTGTCTCGACTTTTAATATTAAAAAAAGAAGATAAATACAATCATAAATACTAATATTAAATTTTCATATTAATAGCTTAACCACATTGAAAGCATAAAAATGTAAAATAAGCGCAACGAGATGAGGAGTGCTTCAACCTCTTACCTTCCTTGAGATTTTTTCTCATTAACCAAGTTTTCTCACACTGCTAAACCAAAACCCTAGGTCGTGGGTGATGAGAAAGGATAAGAAGAATGGCTCAAATAGAGTCTCTTTAAGGTGGGTTCAAAACAACTAAATTTAATAGAGATCTTTTAGTGAAAAGTGGAGGAAAATAGCAGAGGAAAAAAAAGTTTTCTCTCTTGCAATGGTGGTGGCTGACGCAATACAGACAGAAAGGTGGGATTTTCTTCCGCATTTTCTCACTTTTTGATATTTAAAAGACAAGGTAAAATCAATTAACTTAGGACTTTAAAATAAAGTTTAATGGTTCAAAATTTATCCCTATCACCACACATGCTTATAAATTATAATATTATAATATATACATAAATAAAATGTTTAAAATACTCCTATAGGGCAAAATTATTTTGCCCCTCACATTAAAATCTCAACGGAATAAATCCAAAACTCCACAAAGAGAATTATTACTCTTAACTCATAACTTCACAAATGTCCCATTAAACTACTAATTTCTAATTAATTGAAATTCTCATGCCAAGGTCACTATAAAATCTTCAGAATGGTACCATTAAACTTGATCATCACTTTGTTGGGTAGATCTATTTTTTAGGTTCAAAATTGACTTAAAAAAATATTGTAAAATTTTGTCTAAACTCAACCCACATATAAAATATTAAATCGGGCCCAGTTCTACCTGCCTGTTTTAATTTTTTTATATTTCTTATATAAAAATAATTTTAAAAATATAATACACCAAATACACTAAAAACATTAAAATAAATGTTTTCCAACAAATTGAAAATATATTAAAAAAGTCTTTATACTTAAATAACATTAAGATAGTTGCAACTTAGTAAGAAAACGCTCCTAAAATAGTAGCAAAAGTAATAATAAAATAATTATACAATATCCTAACAATAAAAACAATATAATAACAATGTAATAGAATAATTTAACAAAATTGCAACAAAACAATAGTAGAGAAAAATGTTTAGACAAATTCGAGTTGGACTCAGGTCAAAAAATCTTATTAGAGGTTCGACTTATTTAGTAAATAGAACTTATTTTATTGTCCAAATCTAATTTTTTTTCTATAATTTTACCTAAATCCTCTTACTTTTTGGGTAAATTTTTTAGCCTGAACGGATGACCCAACCCAAGATCATTTCTAGTTACCATATAGGAGATGAAAAAAATATTTGGTGTGATACAAGAGAGGCTCTAAGACATGTTTATCCACTTCCTTGTTATTTCACGTAAAAGAAATCAAGTTTAAAGTATTATAATTCCGTTAACCAAAAAGTAAAATGAATAACTTAAGTTACTTTAATTTTAAATAGAAAATTTTAAGTATTTATATAATAAGTAATTTTATAATATCATACAAATTTTTTTATAAAGGATACATTTATATAATTTAATTTAATATATTATATTTATATCAATTAAAAATTATCTATCAATTATTATTGTCAAATTATTAACTGTTATAGAAAAAATGAAATTTAAATTGTGAAGAGTTTAATTTATAATATATCAAATTTTTTATAGTTTGTACAAATACTTTAATAATGATAAATTTTTTTATCACTAAACTTTAATAATCACAACAATTGATTATTATAATTATAATTATTAGTTATTATTATTGAATAATGGTACTCTGTATTTTTTCGTACTTACAAATGCTTTAATCTAAATTTAGTTTTATTATAGAAGGCAAATCTTAAACATGTAGAGGTGGTGAGTAGAATTTTTTATCAACTCTGAATTCAAGCCACAATATTAATGCCCAGATGACCCAAATTTTCTTCCACCGTAATACGAAGGAGAATGTTGCAAATTCAATTAGTAAATTTCTTGGATTTAAGCGAGTTCTGAATTTGTGGACATATCTCAGTGTGCCTTTATTTCATGAACATGCTAAAAGAACTACATTTCAGTCTGTTGTTGACAAGGTGTGGAACTGACTGGACGGTTGGGATGCAAAGTTGTTTTTTATGACTATGCATAAGCCTACACTGGTAATATGGAAAGGGCCTTTAAGAATGGTTAGAGTTGTGTGACCATGCCACACAAGTTAAATCCATATAAAATTATGTTTCTTCTATTAGACATTAATTATAATTGGATTGTTTAACTCTTAAATAGATGGTTGAATTCCTCTTGTATCGTATGTTTTCAACATATTGATTTCTCCTCTTTTGCTCGTGGTTTTTCGATAAAGATTTTTCACGTAAATTTTGTATGTTTTTTATTTTTCTTTCTTATTTTTTTTTGTTAGAATTAAGTGACCCAAATACTTATTTAAATAAAATACAGTGGTAAAATAAAAGAAAAGTAAAATCCAAGTAGAACTACACTTCTTTTATTTTATTTTAGAATAAGGTTTTTTAAACCTTATTAAACTTCATCTATTTGATATTTATTAGAATAAGATGTTTCAATCTTACTACACTCCTATTAGAATATGATTTTACAAGACTATAAATAGACATAGTCTATTCCTCTTGTAATCATTTGAATTCGACATAGTGAATTTTCTTCTTCTCTGCCCGTGGTTTTTGTCCCTGAAAGGGTTTCCACATAAAAATCTGTGTGTTCTTTGTTTTTTATTTCTCTTTTATTTGCGATATATTGTCATTACCGATATTATATTTTTTAACAAAGTGGTAACCGAGTTTCCGGGTTGATCATCTCAATTACGGTAATGGCGTCTTTGAAATATGAAATTTCGTTGTTGCATCGCAACACCAAATTTGCATTGTGGCAGATAAAGATGCAGGCAGTTCTTGCACAAATGGACTTACAGGAAGCCCTGCTAAGGGTAGATAAGATGCCTTTGACATTGACGGAGGAAGAGAAGAAGCGCAAGGATCGAAAGGAGTTCACACAGTTACATCTGCATTTGTCTAATGAAATTTTGCAGGATGTCATGAAGGAGAATACCACCGCTAGATTATGGAAGAGGCTGGAACAAATATGTATGGCAAAAACTCCAACCAGCAAGCTACATATGAAGCAGCGTCTTTATGCTCATCGTTTGGAAGAAGGTGCGTCTATACACGAACACTTAACAATGTTTAAAGAAATTCTCTCAAACTTGAAGGCCATGGAGGTTCAGTATGATAAGGAAGAATTAGGGTTGTTTCTACTTTGTTCGTTGCCCCCTTCTTATTCAACCTTTAGAGACACGATTTTATATAGCTGCGAGTGTCTCACAGTTCATGAGGTTTATGATTCTTTGACCTTGTATGATAATATAAAGCATCTTGTGGTTAAAACTGACTCTTACGAAGAGGAGGCAAGATCAAAATGTTGATGATGATCATGGAAGGACATAGGAATGGAATCCTTGCGGTAAATCTAAAGGTAGATCGAAGTCTTCAAACAGAGGTAAAATTTATAACTTCTGCAAGAAGAAAGGGCACATTAAATCTGAGTGCTATAAGCTACAGTACAAGATCAAAAGGGAAAACAACCAGAAAATTCTGGTGAAGCTGATGTTGTAAAAGACTACAGCGATAGTGAACTTCTAGTCACTTCTGTCAACAATTCTAAAGTTAGTAAGGAGTGGATCCTTGATTCGGGCTGCACTTTCCACATGAGTCCCAATCAGGATTGATTTATAACTTACAGTTTCTGAAGGTGTTGTTTTGATGGGAAATAATGCTTCATGTAAAATCGTAGGTGTTGGAACAATTAAAGTTAAGATGTTTGATGGAGTTGTCAGAACATTTAGTGACATATGACATGTTCTAGAATTGAAGAAAAATTTAATTTCGTTGAGTACTCTTGATTCAAAAGGGTACAAATATACAGCTGAAAGTGGGTTTTGAAGATTTCCAAAGGTTCCCCCATTGTGATCAAAGGGCAGGGAAAGGCTATCAAGTTATATGTTCTACAGGGTTCTATTGTTATTGGTAATGCAGCTGTCACTTCCTATTCCTTGTCAGATGATGATATTACAAAACTTTGGCATATGCGCCTAGGGCAAATGAGTGAGAATGACATGGCAGAATAAAGCAAAAGAGGACTTCATGATAGGCAAGGAAATTGTAAACTGAAGTTCTGTGAGCACTGCATTTTTGGGAAGCAAAAGAGAGTTTGATTCACCAGAGGAATCCATAACATGAAAAGAACGTTGGAGTATATTCATTCTGATCTGTGGGGGCCATCTAGATTGCCTTCGAGAGGTGGCGCTAATTATATGCTAACTTTTATTGATAATTTTTCTAGAAATGTTTGGGCATTCTTCCTAAAGCAAAAAAGTGATGTGTTTTTCGCATTTAAGTCTTGGAAAATTATAATTGAAAAACACACGGGAAACCAAATAAAATACCTCCGCATAGATAATGTCTTAGAGTTCTGTTCTGATGAGTTTAATAAATTGTGCAAGTTAGAAGGGATCATGAGACACTTGATAGTTCTTCATACTCCACAACAAAATGACATTGTAGAACGAATGAGAAGAACAATCATGGAGAAGGTTCGATGTATGTTGTCAAATGCCAACTTACCAAAGTCATTTTGGGCTGAAGCAGCCTCTACTGCATGTTTTTTGATCAATCCATCTCCATGTGTTACCATTGAGAAAAAGACTCCACAAGAGGTATGGTCTAGTAATCTTGCTGATTATTTTGATTTAAAAATCTTTGGGTGCCCTGCGTATGCTCATGTTGATAATGGAAAATTGGAACTGAGATCCATTAAATGTGTTTTTCTTGATAATAAAGCTAGTGTAAAAAGGTATAAGTTATGGTGTCCTAAAAATAGAAAAGTTGTGATTAGCATAGATGTTATTTTTGAGGAAACTTCTATGCTACCTAACTTATCTCTTAAAGATTCTTCCAATAAAAAAATCAAAAAGTTGGAGCATTAGATTAATCTAGAATCTACAACAAAGTCGACTTCTCAAGCCAGTATAAAAATTTAGAATAGAGTTGCTTCTTCACCACAATACTCTATCGCCAGAAATAAAACTAGAAGAGAAATTAAAACTCCAAAGAAGTATGCCGATGCTGATCTAGTTGCTTATGCTTTAAATGTGGCTGAAGATATTGATGCAAACCAAGAGCCATCTAATTATTTTAAGGCAGTTAGTTGTGAAGACTCAGAAAAGTGGATGTTTGCTATGCAAGAGGAGATGGAATCACTCAAAAAAAAAATAGAAAATGGGATCTTGTGAAACTTCCTAAAGGTAAAAAGGTTGTTTGTTGTAAATGAGTGTTTAAAAAGAAAGAAGGGACTCTAGGAGTTGACGAACCCAGATATAAAGCAAGGCTTGTTGCAAAGGGTTACAGTCAAATTCCAAGAGTAGACTTCACAGATGTGTTTGTTGGAATGCCGGTACCCCTATGGTGCAGCAAAAATTAATAATAAAAAAACAATTCCGGCGATCCAACCCATGGATCCATGTGCGAGGAACGAATCGAGGTGAAATAATAGTTTCAAAATTACCGAAACTTCAATCTGAGTAGACAGGATGCCTCAGTAATGAAAATTCTGATCTACTATCGAACCAAGCCGCAACCTTTTATGATTCCGACCTCTACATAATTCACCCAGTTTGACAATGAACGGAAGAAATCTCCAAAGCTATTTTTGGAGAATTCTTTGGTTAAAGGCTGCTAGACCTCACAAGCAAAGTTTTTTTAGGGTTTTTAAAACTCTATCTCTACCACCCTTTTATAATTGGTATATATATAATGAATCATAATTCATAAAATTTTTATCCGAATATAATAATCATAATTAAAAATAAATAAATATAATAATGTTTTAACCAAAAATTATAATTACATTAATTATAACAAATATTTCGGTAAACTATATTTATTTAAATTTATATACGAACCAAATTCATATAGTGTACAACATATAATATGTTCTCATTACGTGTACAACATCCTTGTACATATAATATGTTTGATATTTGATTGCCCAATTAAATTAATTCTATAATTAATTTATTTCATGTGACAACCAAACAAAATACCAACTATGTTTTATTCCGTTCATTTCAACCACAGGGTGTGACCCTGTAGGTTCTTGTAAAGTTAGCAGTAATACTAGAATGATTCTAATGTTACAAATAATGAGTGGCATCTAGAAATGCAACATTGCTACCTAAGTTACAAGAAGTCATGATTCGACATAACCTTTTTATGATTAACCTTTCATGCATTAATCCTTAAGTCCTTTATCTCTAGAATGGACACAAGTCATGGAATAGCCACACTTGCATAGTCCATCCCATGTTCCTTGATATCTTGAGTAGACTATGAAGTATGACATCTCATATCAACTTATTTGAGCATGACCATGCATTTCTAGTCTCATCAATCAAGTGGCCTATGATATTACTCCCATTATGTATGAGGGACTTATCCTATATTAATCAACCATGTCCCTCTACATAGGTTGTGGTATATACAATATCAGCCTTTATAGAACAACTAGTTACAGTGTATGTTTGACTGTATCAAAATATACAACTCATGATGTTGGGATAATGATAATCTCAAGTTTGAGGATCATAGACATATTAATCACTAAGAGTAATGTTGTGACATTACAAAATAATCTAAGAAACATACTCATAGCGGGTCAGTCCAATATGTTGTTCTTTAACACACATATTCATGCATTGAATTTGACACTTCATATCAATGACAACTCTTTATCATCAATCAACTACATGTTAGTCTTAATGCAATATTGTTGTCCTAGTTAAAAATAATACTTGACTAAGGATATTTTAAGAATAATCATATTATTCTCGGGACATTATTATAAAATAGTTTATTTATACACACAGAAAAGAAATTGAAATAATAATGGTAACGCCTTATATTAATAAACATGGTAAATCAAGTATGTTATTACAACCATCTCATGATTGATCTTTGGCATACTCTTACAGTGTTCTCCCCAGTTGTGAAGCATAGTTTGATTCGAGCTTTGCTTGGTATTTTGGCAATGCATGATTTGGAGCTTGAGTAGTTAGACGTAAAAACTTCATTTTTGCATGGAGAACTTAAGGAGGATATTTACATACATTAATCAAAGGGTTTTACTATCTCAAAAAAAGAGGACTATGTTTGCTTGCTGAAAAAGTCCCTTTACGATTTGAAATAGTCACCAATACAGTGATACAGGAGGTTTGATTCCTTTATGACTTTTCATGATTTCAAAAGAAGTAGCTTTTACAGTTGTGTTTACTTTAAGAAAAAAAGTGATAGTTCTTTTGTGTATTATGTTGATGACATGTTGATAGCAGCAAAAGATAAATGAGAGATAAGAAAAGTCAAAGCCAACTAAGTGAAGAATTTGAGATGAAAGATTTGGGAGCAGCAAAGAAGATACTTGGTATGGAGTTTCTCAGAGATAGAAAAGCAAGTAAATTGTACCTAGGTCAGAAGGGGTACATTGAGAAAGTTCTTTGCAGGTTCAATATGCAGAGTGCTAAGCCTATTAGTACTCCTTTAGCAGCCCATTTCAGACTTTCATTGGGTTTGTCTCCACAATCAGATGATGAGATTGAGTACATGCCACATGTTTCATACTCTAGTGTAGTGGGATCTCTCATCTATGCTATGGTTTGTTCACGTTTAGATTTATCATATACAGTCAATGTAGTTAGCAGATACATGGCAAATCCTGATAAAGAGCATTGGAAAACAATTCAGTGGATTTTAAGATACTTACGAGGTATTACTGATGTTTGCTTACAGTTTGGAAGAACTAGAGATAGAGTCATTAGGTATGTTAATGCTAATTTTGCTGGAGATCTTGATAGAAGAAAATCTCTCACAGGTTATGTCTTTACTATCGGAGATTGTGCAATCAGTTGGAAAGCTACTTTTCAAACTACAGTCGCTTTGTCTACCACTAAAGTTGAGTACATGTCGATAATTGAGGCTTGTAAAAAAGCTATTTGGTTGAAGGGACTCTTTAGTGATCTCAATGAAGACTTTCAAATCAGTACAGTATTTTGTGACAGTCAGAGTGCCATCTTCCTACAAAAGATCAAATGTTTCATGAGAGAACAAAACACATTGATGTTCGGCATCATTTTGTTCGTGATATTATTGCTCGTGGTGATATTGTTGTGAGCAAAATTAGTACTCATGAAAATCCTGAAGATATGATGACAAAGTCACTTCCTATAACCCAGTTTGAGCATTGCTTAGACCTGGTTGGTGTTTATTGTTCAAGTTAAACCCTTAAGGTGTTTTATGGAAAAGGTGGAGAACTTGTTCCTTGAGAGTTCGCGATGAAGAACTTGTTCATTAAGAATTCGTGTCAAGGGTGAAGATTGTTAGAATTAAGTGTCCTGAATCCTTATTTAAATAAAATACAATGGTAAAATAAAATAAAAGAAAAATCAATAAAGATCTACACTTCTTTTATTTTATTTTAGAATAAGATTTTTTAAACCTTATTAAACTTCATCTATTTGATATTGATTAGAATAAGATGTTTCAATCTTACTACACTCGTATTAGAATATTGTTTTACAAGCCTATAAACAGACATAGTCTATTCGTCTTCTAATCATTCAAATTCGACATAGTGAATTTTCTTCTCCTCTGCCCGTGGGTTTTTCCTGAAAGGGTTTCCACGTAAAAATTTGTGTGTTCTTTATTTTTTATTTCTTTTTTCTTTGCGATATATTGTCATTACCGACATTCTATTTTTTTACAGTTTTGCAATTATTCTTACTATCATTATGAACATTAAGTATAACAAGAATGATAGTCTTGGCCTATAGAAACTAAGTGATCGGGATAAGTGTTTCTTCTTCAAGCATGGTTACAACATGCTTACGAGCAATGAGTCTTTATGGGAAAAGGTTTTGACAAGTAAGTAAAAGGTGGGTGAAGATTGTTTGGATAACTTTGAATGGCTGAAATGCTCTTATGTGTCATGATCTTTTTTGAAGATTCGGGATAAAATGAAGACATTTGTTGGTTGATGTAAAAGAGGGCGTTTTTCGTTAGATATGTAGATCCTTGATATTTGACCACTACAAAATTGGTGTCAGTTTTTTGATGGATTTGAGCTTGACTCTCTTCTGAAAGGTATGGTGGATACCACTGGCAATTGGGATTGGAGCAAGTTTCCAAGTAGACTAAATAAATTTAAAGTCAATATTGCAAGCATATGCTTCTTAACAATTGTGTAGGGGCTGATATGTGTTCACGGAGGTGGTCTAAGAAGGGGGATTTCTTAGTTTCTAGAGCCTATTCAAAATTAAATTGTGTATCTTGGGACCCATAGGATGTCATATGGGGCATAGTCTAGAAAAGTGAAGATACGCAATGGGTTAGATAATTCCTTTGGACAGTGGAAAAAAAGGAATTCTAACTACTACTGAAAGATAACGTCGGGGAGATACTAAAATACCCATCTTGTGAAGCCCAAGGTAGCTGCAGTGAACTATTTTGCATGTTCTTAGAGACTGTCAAAGGACCAAAATAGAGTGGCAAAATTTAATTCCTCATTCGGCTCAAAACAGGTTATTTCAACTTCCTTTGTTGCTATGATTGTTGTCTAATTTGAAGAATGATTGTAATTTTTAGTTTGATGATTTTGACTGGAAAACGCTTTATGCAACATGTGTTGGAAGATTTGGAAACAACTTAATGTTGAAATTTTCAGAGAAGTATATGTCCATAAGGGCATTTTTGTACTAAACTGAAGTTAAAATGTCAAAACAACTTCAGTTCAAGCAGGAACTAGAACACAGTGTGTACCAGTGCAAATTGGGTGGAATAGGCCTGCAAATGGAAGATTGAAGGTCAATTCTGATGGGACAGTGAGTAGCAGTAACATGAGCACTTTCTCTGGAGGCTTAATGCGAGATGATTGTGGCAATTCGCTGGTTGAATTTGCTAGGAATGTTGGTATATGCTTAGCTTTACATGCAGCTATGAAGAATCCACTATTTCCTTAATGTAGCTTGCGAAAGGGATATCAAATAGCCAGATGTGCAATATGATAATTCCGTCACATCCCAAAAATCGGTTTAATAGAATTGGCCATTAAATTATGAGTTTAACAGAAAAATTGAATTTTGTGTCATAAGAACTAAAATAGGATAAAATAAGTAATTAGTTAATAATAGTAAAAATAACAACTAAATTAAATAATTATGATATTAATAATCAGGGCATTAGTAAATAATAATAATATAGACTAATTTGGGAATAGTGGTTAAAGTAGAGGTTAAATGTGTAAATTAAAAACTAGTGGTTGAAAGGGGAACTATTAGAACAAGGGAGAATAGGGGAGGACTTATAGGGAAAGAGCCCATTCTTTTAAAATGGTTAGTTGGCTATAAAAAGCCACACCTATCTTTTGTTTGTTTTATTTTGTTCCACTCTATCCTTTTTCATTTTAAAAATTGGTTAGATCTAAAATTGAAAGTTTTCTCTAAAAAATTTATGCATCTTTTATATTTTCTTGGCATCCAAACACTTTTTATTCTTTCAATTTTGCAAGAAAATCACTTTCTTCTCCAATTTCTCACCTAAACTTAACTCATTTTTGCTCAATTGGTACAAATTCGTGGAGGTTTTCGAGTTAAAGGTAAATCTATTATTTTCTTATGTATTAAATTTCTATTAGGTTTTTTCCATTTGAATTTTCATAATTCTAAGCAAGAAAACTAAATATCCATGGTTTTAAAGCTATCGTCTGTATAAAATGGTGAATCTCACAATAAAGAGCTAAGAGGTGTTTTTAAAATAATTTTTAGTATATTTTGACGATATTAAGTGGTTTACAAATTTTATTTAATAAAATATTTAACTAATTTTATGAATTAAATGGTTTTCTTTTGAGAATAAGGATGAACAATATTTTTTCTGAAAAAATATTAATTAATGTAATTATAATTTTTGGTTAAAAACATTATTATATTTATTTATTTTCAATTATGATTATTATGTTTGGATATAAATTTTATGAATTATGATACATTATATATATACCAATTATAAAAGGGATCAGAGAAAGAGTTTTAAAAACCCTAAAAAAAACTTTGCTTGTGAGGTCTAGCAGCCGTCAAGCAAAGAATTCTCCAAAAACAGTTTTGGAGATTTCTTCCGTTCATTGTCAAACTGGGTGGATTACATAGAGCTCGGAATCATAAAAGGTTGCGGCTTGGTTCGATAGTAGATCAGAATTCTAGTTGTCGAGGCGCCGCTGGCTATTCAGATTGAAGTTTCGGTAATTTCAAAACTATTATTTCACCCTGATTCATTCCTCGCTCTTGGATTCATGGGTTGGATCGCCGAAATTATTATTTTTTATTAATTTTTGCTACGCCATGGGGGTACCAACATTCCAACATATGCATGGGTGGTTATACATATATTATAAATATGCATGGCTTTATTTTATATAATATATATGCATAGTAATATTGTATACAGTATCTATAATTATGGGTATGGTTTTATATAATTTATACATTTATGAGACTTTTAATGTATACTTAAAATTTGAAGTGACAATGGTCACTAAATAAATAGGTATATATATTCGTATATGATTTTGTAATATTTACGAACATATATAAGAATAAATGATATAATGTGGACTCTTATGCATTCACGAACTCATGAATGAATTATGAGATTTATGATATTGCGAGTTTTAATTAGTGTAAAATGATATTATTGGGAAATGCTAAGTGCGAGCTCAACAATAGTGTGAGCCAAGTATATTGTGTAATAAAATGTGATTACATAGATATGTTGGCAATGTGAATACTTGAAACCATTGGATATCATTGGCA
Source organism: Gossypium hirsutum (assembly GCF_007990345.1). NCBI lineage: Eukaryota > Viridiplantae > Streptophyta > Magnoliopsida > Malvales > Malvaceae > Gossypium > Gossypium hirsutum. The sequence continues at coordinate 22,106,316 of NC_053444.1, forward strand.
TACCATAGAATTGTGAGTACTCACCCTTTTTATTATGTGTTGGGCATTGTCGCTCGGACATAGTGTTGGAGAGATAAGGGAACGTCGACATAACTCCATTCACCGTAGATAGCATGGTGTGTTTGGAGACTGTGAGCACACTTACATGGAGATAGTGTACGACTTTATGAGTCATGTGGCGTGTTTTGGATATTTGTTTTTCCAATTAGCATATAATTTGACTATGTTTCATATTCACGATTTGTCAATATATCACTATGTTAAGTACGAAAATTGTGTTATATGTGTATCGTTACGGTATGTTTAAATCCTAATATTTTTGCTGTGTATATATTTGTGTTGTATGCATGTGTACTCATTGAGCTTTCGTAATCTCACCCCCTTTACTTTACCTTATAGATAAATAGTTCCCGAGTTACTGAGGAGGGTGGCAAATTGATGATCCATCGCAAGGCATTTTCTTTGAGTATGTGTGTTGAGCTTTTAAGCTCCGAAGTGAAGGTAGTCTGGTTCGTTCCAAGGGTTTAGTACTAAAATTAGACTCAGACTTTCTAAATACAATTTTCAACGGGCTGTAAACGGACATTACGGACTATTTGTTTTTTTTTTTAAATTTTTGAACGTTTTAATCGCTTGCTTGATTGTTGGTTTAGATGGTTTTAATTACTTGCTTAATGTGATGATAATTAAATCAACTAACAAAATTTTACAGCTAAGGGGGACCATTGAGTATTAAGGCACGCCTTATACCTTCTAATTGTGTGAATGAAATGATTAATTTAGAAAAGCATACACTTAGGTCTAATTTCCAATATGAAATATTCTGCAAATGTGTGGTGTGTACGGTTGGTTGGTGTGGTTCATAAAGTTTTAAATAGAGAGTCACCTTAGTGGCTAATGTCATGTTCAAAATTTGGGTCGGGCCGTCCTAACCTAGTTTGGGGCATCACAAGTTCCATAGTGGTTAATCTTATTAACACAACAGAGGGGAGTAATATGCCTTTTCCAAGAATGATTAAAGAGCTCTACTAAATACCATAGGATGTGGATAATACTCACATATATAGGGAAGCAAAACTTGCTGTAGATTCTAAGGCTAAGAAGATTTTGAACAATTCTAAAAATTTGACTCTCCACGATTCTACTCTACCAGGTATTTGAAGTATTCTATGCAACAATACAGGGTTATTCTCTCACTAAGAGTTGTGTTTTATAATCTCATTGCTACGGTGTTGCCTCTTAAATTTACCAAAAAAATCCCTGGAGCATGTAAATGGAAAAATATATAGGATTTTTACTTAAATCCGTTGTTAAAAGTAAGTAATTGTTTAATAAATTAATGAAATATGTGAAAATATGAAATTAGGACATATAAATTATTAAAATGTGATTTTATGCTTTATTATGTAGTTTTCATGCAATAAATGGCTTATTTTATATTAATTTGAATATATTATATTTTTTAAGACATAAAGTGGGCCATGCATGATTAAATTAAATAATAAAATATAAAATCATATTTAATAATTTCATTTTAAAATATTTCATTAATAATTTAAGTTTTAATTAATTAATTAAATTGAATAAATTTAATTCTTTGGTCATCTAACTTGTTGATTTATTTTGGATAGGTTTGATAGCTTTGCTGGATTACAAAACCGTCCAAATTGGAGACCAAGTCAACCCAAAATTCGGTTGCACATGGCTGTCTATAAACCACTTTTTGGTTTAATTGCACAAGGTCTTTGAAGAGTTGAAGAAATTAGAAATTTACCTGAAGATTTGCACTTGACCGAGTCTGAGTCCTGAGTTGTTGTGGACTCACATTGATAAAAAATCAAGGAAAAATTAGCTCAACTTACTAAAATTATGGCCAGCCACCCATGGAAGATGCTTCAAAAGATAGAAACTCCTATTTTTAGCAAACTATCTCTCTCTCCTCACCTATAAATAAGACCCTCTCATTCCTTCATTCATCATCCCTCAAGCATCATTCTCTCTTTTTCTCTTAGCCTTTTCCATTTCCATGCCTAGCATTATCTCTTCATAGAGATTTTAGCAATTAAGCCTCTTAAAGAACCCTTGGTCGTCCACCTTTGAGAGCCATCAGCAAAGGAGCAAAGCAAAGGAACGAATGAATTTCTTCAGTCAGAGTCTTGGGTGACAGCCACTCTGAATTGGGTTTAATCTTTCTTTTCTTTAACTTATATAAAGATGTTTGCTAGGTGTTCTTTGTTCTTTCTTACAACAATGTTAGCTTAATTTTACTTAAACTAGGATGGTTGCTTTGATTAAATAATATTTATTTGATTCATACTTATAATGTTTGTGCCTCAATCGATCATGTTTTCAATTAAAATCAAGTTTGTATTTTGTTCATACGTGATTGAAATGCACCAGAATTAGATGAGCGATCCTAACCAGACGATGGTTAATGGACGCATAATTGAAATGTGCATGCTCAATTTAGATCCTAACACGATTAAATTGTAGGTTGCATAACAACTCTAACCAAGCTCTGTTATCTGCATAGTTTTCAGATTTGTGTTATTAAATTGTTTCAAACCTAACACGTCCCTGTTACCTCACACGAATGCTAAGAAACCCTTAGTAAATAAGGATCAATAAAATGCGTATTTACTACGTAAATGATTCCAAACTCATGAAAGATCAAGTTGCCGTAGAATGTTTTTCCGAATGTTATTAAGCAAGTTGATAATAAATTGAGTTTAATTAAAGTAATTGTCCTAGTTTAATGATGTTATAATTGTTGCAAATTGTGTTTAATTTACTAAAATCTATTTCATTCATATAGTTTGCATACTTAGGTTCATTTGCATTAGGGATCATTGCATTTAGTTTAATATATTTTAATCATCACTTCTCAACTATATTGTGTTTTTATTTATCAAATTGTTAATATAATTTTACAATTTAAGTGACTTAGCACAAATACAATCTTTGTGGAGACGATAACTCGATACTTACTTATTACTTGATAACGATTGTGTACACTTGCAAAAACCTAAGTGTTACAGAGCACAAGCTAAATTAGATTGACATCAAATTTGGAATCCTTGAAGCTACATTAATTCTCTTTTTGTACGTTTCTTTCTTAAACTTTTTTTATGAATAACTTTTCGAAATCCAATATCTATAAAGCACAAACAAATTTTTTCACTCACGGTACTTTTTTTGGAAACTTTTCTTCTTATTTTTTTACAGAAGCAAAAGAATTGAAAGATCTTATGGCACGTAAACTAATTAATACATTCAATTTGTGAAACCCAATCATCGACTGCTACTAGACTCCAAAGAGAGATGAAAAATTCTAGAGCAAAATAACTTTCACTTCAAGAAGAAAGATATAGTAGGCAATCCTATTTAACCAATTGACCTCCATAGGACACCTTTTGTCCATTAGTCAAAGGTTTTATGTAATGACCCAAAAAATCAATGGTGTTGGAAAATACGATTTCGGAACTTCGTTTCTGTAAACCAAGATCATAAATATTAAAGGAATTGAATTTTTGATAGTTAATTTTATGGAATTAATGATTAATTAAGGAATAATGACTAAATTGTAGACTTATTGAAAGTTCAATCACTAAAATTTTTTAATTAGAAAATTAACTAAGGCCTAAATTGACAATTTTACCAGTTTGGAAATTATGGTGGATGGTAGCTAACTAAGACATTAAATATATATGTTATAAAAATTATAATTAAATTAATTATAAAATAAAACACTTATAATATAATTAAGCTTGTGAAAAGAAAGAGAAGAAGAGAAGAAGAGAACTCATTTTTTCTTTCTTTCTTCATCTATGTTGAAGCTAGTAAGTGAAGAAGAGAAGTCATGACATTTTAATTTCAACACCAAATTGGTTAGTGCAATTTAGTCATTTTCTTGTAATTTTTATGTTTTTGAGATCGTGGGAGCTTAATCTAGTTAGTCAATGTACCAATTTGTAAAACTGTTAAAGTTTTAGAAAGTTACCATTGTTCTTTTCTTTAAGTTTTAAGTGTTAAGTTGATAGATTTTAAGCTTTGAGTTGAAAAACGACTAAATTGTGAAGTTAATTGATAGTTTAGTACATTAGGGACCAGATTAAATAAATTGTAAAATTTGCTGTAGAAAGCTGAAATAGGAGGTTCCTAAAGGACTGTTGTGAAATTGAAATAAAGTTGGAAGCTAAAATTGTAAGTTATGTTAATCTCGATTATAAGGACTAAATTGAATAAAATGCAAAATTTGTATAAAATGTCGATTGATTCTAAAATTGGTTGATTATTGATGAAATTGTATGTTTACGTTAATCTGTAACTAACATCGATCAGGAATCCATGAAAGGGAAAGGAAATATTAAAGTTGTCGACGAATAACTTTACATATTATTTTTGTGTTACTTAAATGAAAGGGAAAAGCTAAAGTCGTTGCCTCGAAATCCCAATAAGTATTTTTATGGTCTAATACTTATTTAAATCTTGTATTTTTGTGTTACTTTACATCGTAGATTGTCATAATGAACTATTGAAGATGAATCGAATTGAACTGGGGTACATTGAGGTTGAATATTGATACAAAGAGTAGAGTGAATTAAGTAGAAATTATAGATTTAATTTGTAATTAATAATCAGTATGAGAAATTAGTTGTAGCATATTGAGAAATATGATAACTGATGAGTTTTGAATTGTGAGATATAATTTGGTTTGTATGAAACTAAGGGAATGATGGATGCCTTGTAGCCATACGACATGTGATAGAACAATTGGAAGGCCATCGTTGTCGGACAATCCAGGGTGGTAGGTCATTGATGTTGGGAAATTCGGCATGACATAATTGAATCTATAAACAATCATTGCTAGGCAATCTAGGGTGGCAAGTCATCGCCGCTTGACAATTTAGAATGACAAAATTATATTAATAAACCATCGTTGTCGGGCAATCTTGAGTGGAAGGCCATTGTCGCCACGAAATCTGGGGTGGCTGGTGATCATCGTCGGGTAATCTAGGATGACATATTGAAGTAAGTTGAATATGAACTTGATGTCATCATGACCACATCATGTTTTTGAGCCTCTAATTGGAATCAGATCCAATCACCCAATTTGAATGGGCTGAAATTGTTTGGGCCAAGATGGGCTTTCAAAGAAACAAAAGTGATTAATGGAACTTTCTTGAGAATTAAAGGCTTTGGGCTTAAGGAGGTCAACCATGGACTGAGACAAGATGATTGGGCTGAAATGAGAAGACCGATCCAATCGAGCAAATGTGCTGCCCAAAACTGTCCAACATGTTGACTCAATCAACTCAAGTTAGCTGATTATTTGCCTTGCAAATCAGCCATTAAAGTTTTCTTGACATTGCATTCGAACCCCTCTACTTTTTGTGCTTTTAAAGATTTGGCCCTAACTAAATTTAGCAAGTTTGAAAGCTTCAAACTTGCCACATGTGTAGCAGGCCATGAATGGTTAATGGTTGCTGATTTTTACTATTTTTAGCAGCCTATCCAACTTATAAATACCCCATTTTCTGCTCATTTGAAACACACCTCTCACACCTTTCATTCTTGACTTCTCTCTCGTTTTCTCTCTTCCAAACCTTCATTTGCTTTCCATTTTTCCCTTCCATTCCCTTACTGATTTCCCTACTCGAAAAGAACCCTTCAACAACCATTTGTAGTAGCATTCAAGTGCTGGTAGAGGCCTCAGTTCAATAAGAACAAGCAGAGAAAGAAGAGCAGAGCAAACTAGTTAGGCTTCGGAGGAACATCGTATTTGATTCTAGTTCCCTATGCTTTAACTTTTTATTGTTGTTGTTATGAACATGTCTATGAATACTTGTTGTGTTGATATTCTTAATTTAATTAACATGACTTACATTTAATTCGTGTTAGGTTGATTGCATTTCATCCATTTGAGTTATTAAAATTATGTTTTTGTTGTTATAGGTCTTGGTAAATTGTTTGATTATGTAAAACCATGATTATGTTATTCTTGCATTACAATTATAAGGTAACTAATGAATTAATTATTAATCGTATTGAAATTGTAATTAATTGACAAAATAATTAATCAGTGCATGTTTAATCGTCTAAGGTAGCTAAGGGTTAAATTAGCGACGGTATTAAACGATACATTAGCCTTGCATAACTTGCAAGATTATTGTGATTAAACTGTTTCAATGTAGGTATATATTATTATCTCACTTAATTGTTTATTTACTTATTAAAATTAATTAATTATTTGAAGTGGCATAGTAATATGTTCAAGAGATTAGTTAATTTAGTAATTCTATATGTGCTATAGTTAAAAAATTACCATGTTGCCGTAACTTTATTTGTAACAACATCAACATTGTTTTGATAATATTAAGTTAAGAAATGTAATTAATCTAACACAATTATGTCATCTTGATTAAATTCATATTTTGAAATCGTATATTGAAACTTTTACTTTTATTTTTATTTTTACTTTACTTAGTTAAAATTTAGTTTTTAATCATTTCCTCAAAATCAAAACATTTTTAATCACTAAAGTGTTTGAATTTCATTTCATAAATGATTTTCTTACACTGTCCTTGTGGGTACACTTGCACATATCCATCGTTCCAATTTTTTGGCGCTGTTGCTGGAGACTGTTTTAAAAGTCATTATTTGTAAATTTGTTAATTTTTCATTTTGGTTTATTTTTCTGTCCAATTTTAACTTAGTTAAATTTTCTATGTTTGTTTCAAGTGTTTATGAGTATTGATCGAATTATCGATTTACTCCTCGTAGACCCTGAGGTTGAATGAAATTTTTGACAATGAAGAAGACAAACAGTTCAGAGAATGACCGGAGAGATGAACTACAGAAATTCAAATTAAGGAAACGGGGCAACCCCTACTCAAAATCCTATCCTTATTGTTGATGATAAGGATAGAGCTCTAAGATAGTATGCCACGCTAGTCTTTCATGTTCTTAATTTGAGTATTAGGAGACCCAAAATCGAGGTACAACAGTTCAAGCTGAAGTCGGTTATGTTCTAGATGCTTTAGATAGTGGGCCAATTCAGTGGAATGCCTACCCAAGATCCTCACCATCAGTTAAGACTATTTATGGAGGTGAGTGATTCTTTCAAGTTAGCCAGAGTAACTGAAGATGCACTATGATTAAAGTTGTTCCCATATTTGCTAAGGGACAGAGCTCGAGCCTGGTTGAACTCATTACCACTACAGTCCATTAGCAAATGGCAAGAGTTAGCAGAAAGATCCCTTATGAAGTATTTCCCGCCTAGCAAGAATACTAAGTTTAGGAATGAGATCACTACTTTCCAAAAAATGGATGACGAGTCCTTGTATGAGGCATTGGAAAGGTACAAAGAATTATTACAGAAGTGCCATCATAATGGAATCATAAATTTCATTCAACTTGAGACATTCTATAATGGTCTCAATGCTCACACGAGAATGGTAGTAGATGCTTCTGCTAATGGTGCTCTCATTTCTATGTCCTATAACGAGGCTTATGAAATCAATGAGAGGATTTCTAGTAATAATTATAAATGGCCAACCAATTGAGCAGCGTCAAGGTGACGAGGTGCTGGAGTACATGAAGTGGACACTCTCACTTTACTTGCATCTCAAGTACCTTCAATATCCTTAATGATTAAAAATTTTACCACTAATGGGTTTAATAGTTTTGCAGCATAGCCACCCAATCAATTTGAAAATGTAGCCTGCGTCTATTGTGAGGAAGGGCATTCATTCAAATAATGTGCATCAAACCTAGAATCTATGTATTACATGGGTAATCAGATTTAGTGCCAAGGAAGGCAAGGTCAGCAATCTAATTTTTATAAAGCATCTTGGAGAAACCATCTTAATTTCTCTTGGAGTAACCAAGGGGCTGGACCCAGTAACACTTACGCCTGACCTAGACCGACCAAGCCACCCATTTTTACCCAAAAAGTTAAAAAAAAACCTGAACTTGAACCTTCCAATGGCTTAGAAAACCTGTTGAAGGCATACATAGTGAAAAATGATGGCTTCATCCAAAGCCAAGCAGCCATATTAAAAAACCTGGAAAACTAAATGAGCTAGCCTGCAACTGAACTTAGGAACCGACAACAAGGTACTTTGCCTAGTGATACGGAGAATTTAAGAAATCTCAAGAAGGAGCATTGTAAAATGTTAACATTGAGGAGTGAAAAGACATTAGAGCCCAATACTATTGAAGTTGAAGAAGAGCCAACTGATGCTCAAGACTTAGTGGAAGTTCAACCGAGTGTTGAAATTCCAGTTTCATCGAAACTAGAATATAAAAAATTCGATAAGGTAACTTCTGAACTAGTCAATTCTGATAAACTAACAATTTCATTAGATGAAAAATTGTCACAGAAGATGAATCAACCAGTTTCAGTAAGGAATCCTCCACCACCCTACCTTCAAAGACACTAGAAGTAGAAGAAGGAAGTCCAGCTTAAGAAGTTCCTAGACGTAATCAAGCAACTTCATATCAATATTCCATTTGTAGAAGCACTTGAACAAATTCTGAATTACATCGAATGTATGAAGGATATCCTGTCTAAGAAACAAAGACTTGGAGAATTTAAGACGGTAGCCTTCACAAAAGAGTGCAGTGCATATCTTCAAGACAAACTACCCCAAAAGTTAGAGGGTCTTAGATGTTTTGCCATAGCTTGCAACATTGGAGCAACGTATTGTGGTAAGGCACTATGCGATTTAGGTGCGAGCATCAACTTGATACCCATGTCAATATTTTGAAAGTTGGGGATAGGTGAAGTTAGACTTACTATGGTTACACTTCAATTAACAAATCGATATTTAGCACATCTAGAAGGAAAAGTCAAGGATGTATTGGTACGTGTAGATAAATTTATTTTTTTTGCTAACTTTGAAGCAGATAAAGAGGTGCCAATCATCCTAGGAAGGACTTTCCTAGAAATTGGAATGAGCCTTATTGACGTGCAAAAGGGCGAGTTTGCTATTCATGTTCAAGACGATCAGGTAACATTTAATGTTTTTAATTCTATGCGATTCTCTGATGCAGTTGATGACTGTTCTGCAGTATCCGAGTTAGAGGAATTAGTTATGAAAAGGGAACTCAACTATGTTGAGGATCCATTGGAGCAGATTTTGACATCAGACCCTCCAAGTGATGAAGAGGGGGAGGAATACATAGATTTTTTAAAAGCAAATCAAAGGGGATTTAATCTACAATCTTGCTTTGAAACTATAAAGTTATAAAGTAGAGATTATGTCCAACCAAAAGCGCCAATCGAAGAGCTACCTAAATTAGAACTAAAGGTACTTCCCTCACATTTAAAATATGTTATTTAGGTAACACTTCGACTTTTCCTGTGATTGTTTCAGCAGAATTAACTGAAGAGCAAAAAGAGAAACTAATTTTAATGTTGAAACAATTCAAGAAGGCTACCGGATGGACCATGGTCGATATTCGGTGCAGTAGTCCATCTGTATGCATGCGCAAGATCATCTTGGAAGATGGCAAGAAAGGGAATGCATGCGCAAGATCATCTTGGAAGATGGCGAGAAAGGGACGATTAATGGACAACGAAGACTGAACCCCATTATGAACATGGTAAAGAAAGAGATCATAAGATAGTTAGATGTGGGTATAATTTACCGTATCTCAGACAGTTCATGGGTAAGTCTAGTCCAGTACATACCAAGGAAATGAGGTATTATGGTCATTGAGAATGAGACTAATGAGTTAATACCAACCAGAACAGTTATGAGATGGAGAATTTGCATAGATTACCAAAAGTTGAACAAGACAACTAGGAAAGATCATTTTCCTTTGCCGTTCTTGGACTAGATGCTGGATAGACTCACTGGCGAGACTATTACTATTTTTTCGATGGATACTTCGGGTGTAGTCAAATTATATTAGCACCAGAAGATCAACACAAAACAACATTCACATACCTGTACAGTACATTTGCATTTAGACGCATGCCATTTGGTTTATATAATGCACCTACTACATTTCAAATATGTATGATGTCTATTTTTACTCACATGGTTGAAAAGTTTTTGAAAGTGTTTATGGATGATTTTTCAGTATTTGGAGATACATAGGATGATTTCCTAGCCTATCTAGCTAAGGTACTAAGGCGATGCGAAGAAACAAACCTCGTACTCTATTGGGAAAAGTGTCATTTCATGGTACGAGAAGGTATTGTTCTAGGGCATCGGATAACAAGACATGGGATTGAGGTAGATAAAGCAAAGGTAGATGTTATTGAGAAACTCACACCTCCAACATCTGTAAAGGGTGTTAGGAGCTCTTTAGGTCATGTTGGTTTCTATTGGAGATTTCTCAATGACTTCTCCAAAATTTCTAAACCCTTATGCAAATTATTGAAGAAGGACACAATGTTCAAATTTGATGGGGAGTGTTTAAGAGCTTTCAATGATTTGAGAATTCAGTTAGTTTCATCACCCATCATCGTCACACTGGATTGGGAATTGCCATTTGAATTTATTTGTGATGTAAGTGACTTCGTGATAGGAGCTGTGATGGGCTAGTGAAGGAAATTTTTTATCCCATCTACTATGCAAGTCAAACTTTTGAGGGAGCTCAATTGAATTATACGGTAACAAAGAAATAGTTACTTGCTATTGTGTTTGCTTTTGAGAAGTTTCAATATTATCTTGTCAAGAAGGATGCCAAGCCAAGATTAATTTGATGGGTACTTCTACTCCAAGAATTCGATCTGGAAATTAAAGATCGAAAAGGGGTAGAAAATCAAGTAGCATATCACTTGCCCAGATTGGAGCTAAAAGATAAAAATTCTCCACTTATACCCATTCAGGTGACATTTCTCGAGGAACACATACTTAAGGTAAATCATGTTTATAATACTCCTTGGTTTGCTGATATTGCTAACTATTTAGCTTGTGGTTTGATGCCGATTGATAAGACATATCAACAAAAGAAAAAAATTTCATGATGTGAAGTACTATTTCTAGGAAGAGTCATATTTGTTCAATTAGTGTGCAGATTAAATGATCAGGAGATGCATGGCAGAAGATGAAGTACATAAGATTTTATATCACTGCCACAATAGGACACTTTGGAGGTACCCGTATTGCAACCAAAGTATTGCAAGCCAGATTCTTTTGGAGAACACTATTCAAAGATGCGTATGCTTACGTAAAGAGTTGTGATCGATGCCAAAAGGTTGGAAATATCACCAATAGGAATGAGATGCCCCGGACAAATATCATTGAGGTAGAATTATTTGATGTTTGGGGTATTGACTTTCTCGATCCTTTCCCTTCATCTTTTGGTCACAAGTACATATTGGTAGCAGTAGACTACGTGTCTAAGTGGGTTGAGGCCGAGGCATATCCGACAAATGACGCTATGGTTGTAATGAAATTTTTGCAGAAGCATGTGTTCGCAAGGTTTAAAACCCCGAGAGCTATCATCAGTGATGAAGGGTCCCGTTTTGTGGACAAATGGTTGAAATGGTTACTCAACAAACATGGAGTGAAGCAGAAGGTTGCCACAGCTTACCATCTGCAGAGAAATGGGCAAGCTGAACTGGTGAAGAAAGATATAAAAGGCATACTTGAGAAGGTAGTTTGTCTGAACCGATGAGATTGGTCTAAAAGATTGGACAATGCTTTATGGGCTTACAGAACAACATACAAGACACCTTTAGGGATGTCACCCTATAGGTTGGTTTTTGGGAAAGCCTGTCATCTGCCCTTAGAGTTAGAACACAAAGCTTACTAGGCTCTCCACCAACTCAATTTGGATCTTAAGCTTGCTAAAGAGAAACGAATGTTTCAACTCAATGAGTTAGAAGAGTTTCGAATGTTCTCATACGAGAATACCAAACTATTCAAGGAAAGACTTAAAAGATGGCATGATAAGCACATTCAAGTTTGAGAATTTGAAGTAGGTTAGCAAGTCTTGTTATTCAATTTTAGATTAAGGTTCTTCCTAGGAAAGCTAAAATCATGTTGGTCCAGTCCATTTACGATTCACCAAGTTTTTCCATATGGAGTTGTCAAACTTCAAGGTAAGTGAGGTAATTTTCAAGTCAATGCTCAGTGCTTAAAACATTACTGGGGGGATAAAATTGAGTGGGATAAAATCTCGTTCATTTTATCAGATATTTGATTTTTCCTGCTTTCTTTTTAAATAAATGATTTACGGTATATTTCTAGGATTAGTATGTTTAAATAAATTCTGTCTAGGAGATTGGAACTTAAGCGGGACCGCTTGTGACCCCTCCAATCTTTCTTGGGAATTAATTTTAGAATAATCTTTTGAGATATTATTTGCTAAATGACAAAATAAATTTTTAGTTTTTCAAAGAAAAGGGACAACTTTGATTCGAGTTTTAATTGCAACTCAATTTTTGAATTTTCTTTAAGTTTAGGTGCTTAATTAAATGGTTTTAAATAATTTTTGGGTATAAATAAATATTTTGGGTTAAATTAAAATTTAAAAATAATTTAAAATGGGGATTCGATTGGGTGATTTAAAATATTAATTAAATAGGAATAAGTTGAAAAAAAAGAGGGAAATCTGGAAGAGGTTTTATAGCAAATAAACCATATTTTCATAATTTTGGAGGGAAAGGAGCAAACTGTAAAACAGGGGAAAAGGGGGAGTGGCCTGATGGTTTTATAGCAAATTCCCCATATCTAAACCTTTTCTCTCCTAAAATTCTTTCTACAATCTCTCGAAATAATTTTCAAAGTTGGGCAAAAAGTCATCCGAATTTCTTCAAGCATTTTGATTCAAACTTATTAATCAATTATTTGAATTCAATTAAAGGTAATCATCATCTCTAAATTCATTTTTAAATTTTTTTCAATCATTATTTGCTATTTAAATTGATTAAAATGGATTTTCAAGTTTTGATTTCTTCTTTCTTGAACATGAAACTCATTTTTAAAACCATTACAACAACCTCACTTTGCACACCATTTTCACCCAAATTAAGAGCTTTTTCTCTATTTTTTTTTGCTCATTTTCATAGACCACTTATAAGAGAATAGATCTAAACTTTTACTCTATCAAAATTCTCTCCAAAATCTCCATAAAAGTTTTCCAAAATTGAGCAAAAGTCATCTAAAATTTCTTCAAGGATATTGATTCACTCTTCTAAATTGATTATTTGAGATCAATTGAATGTAATTCTCAACTCTAAATTCATTTTTAAGTTGTTTTCAAGTATTATTTGCTACCTAAATTGATTAAAATGGATTTTAAAATTTTGATTTCTTCTTTCATGAACATGGAACTTAACAATGGTGAATCAATAATTTTGAGTTGAAATCCAAGTTTTAATGGATGTCTAAGCTCAAATTATGTTTATTAAAATGTTTTTAATCATAAAAGAAAAGATCAAACTCGTTTGATTGATCAATTTTGGTAAATTCGTTTTTAATCAAGAAGATGAGTTGATTTTTTGAAAAACTTTAAAACAATTTAATATATTAAATTAACACTTAGGTTCTATGTTAATGGACTAGGAATGAAGTTTAGAAGTGGTTTGTGGTGCTAAGAAGATCGTTTAGTTGGTGAACTTTTTGTTTCCGCTTAATTGTGCAATTCCGGTAAGGTGGATTAAAGAAACGATTTAGATTCATATAGTTTATGAAATTTTAACTTTGTTGATGTTAATGTTAGTTTGTAATGCATATTTTGTCTCTGTTAAAGCTTTACACTGGGATGAGGATATGCTAACCGGATTTGAGGCTCAAACATACTTACTTGAACACATTTTTGTTTGAAAAACAAAGTGTGGAGGTGAGTGGTTTTGAAGGCTATTGGTAAATTCTCCTAGTTATGCATTAAATTGAAGTTTTAAATAGTATTTTTAATGACTTAATCACATCTTATTTGGTTTGATTTGCAAAAGATAATTTTATTTTACAAGAGCATTAATAGAATTGGCTTTTGAAAAATTGTGTTAAGATTTTGGCATGATTAATTTGGATTGAATGGATTGTTAATTGGAGCATGAGTGACTGAATTTTTGAGAACTTGATGTTGGTGTTATGATTGGTTTAAGTTTCATGGACAAAGGCATTTGTTGTGCTTAATTATATTGATGTTGAAATTGTTAAGCTACATGCTTTCAATGGCATTTTTACATCTTAAATTAAGTGCTTAAACATCAAATTTTATGCCATGCATGTATGATTATATCGGCAGCATTGCATGGTGGTTCCATTGGATATAGTTGGCATGCCATAGGATTTGTGAGTACTCACCATTATATGTGTTATTTGTGAGCATAAAAGTTCTGATTTTTGGAGTAAATGAGTGTTGACCTTGTGTCTCCACTCAACAGGACTGTTAGGGGATATAAGGGAGCGTGTGGCTTCAACCTGCTCAACCCGGGACTATTTCTAATATGTAGAAGTTTGGAGATTTGTTTATCCAATGTATGATCACATGTTTAAATATTGCCATGGATGTATTATGCCAAATAAGTGTATGTTTATAAGTTAAATTATAATTTCATATGCCATATTAAATTGGAGTTTTATTCATGGAATAGCATATGTTATTATGTTTACTATATTTGATAGTGTGACTTAAATTTCAATGCTTAATTTGCCTTGATTTATGCATTAATTGGGTGTGATTTACTTATTGTTTTTACGTTCATTCACTGAGCATTTTAAGCTCACACCTCACACCTTTGTGAGAGACTTTTTGGCTTAAGGAGTTGAGGAGCGAGCGTAAGGATGATCCTAGATTAAGGTTCGGTAGTAGCTTAAGGATTCCTCTTTAGAAATGATACGGGGCATTGTGGCACTTATTGGGGATAGATTTAATTCAATTGTAATGGAAATTGGAGATTTATTTGGACTTTTATTTTGGTGATGTTATAATTACTTTAATGCTTGATTTTTATGGTTAATTGTTGTGTGGTTTACGGTATGTTGATGTGAGTTCATATGGTGATTGAGAACATGGTGTTTGAAGCATGTAATTTTTACTAAAATAGTTTAATTGTAACTTGCCAAGGAGTGGAATGCTTGTGGCTAAGGTATGTACCTTGTGTGATATAATTGATGGTTTCTAACTATGATTATAATTTAGTACTAAAACTTGATCAGATTAATTGAAGCCTTTAACGATAGGAAAACTCGATAATATTTTAGAATTACACTTGAGAGTGTTCAAATTTGGTAGAAATATTCTTAGATAATACTTTGGGTAATGTATTAAAAGTTTATAAAATTTACGTTTTAGTTCCTATTAATCAAATAATAATTAGACTTAGTAAATGAACTCGATTGAAATTGAAATTTTTAGGGCTTGCATAAATTAACTAAAAGAAGGTTTGTAATCATTAGAACTAAAAACGAGACCTTTTAATTTTAGATGGTAAAATGACAAAAATACCTTTAGGGTTAAATATTAGAAATCATTTTAAAAAATGGTTCACTAAATTGCTTCTGCACTAAAATTTGATAGTTAATTAATCAGAATTGAGGTGTTATAAGGATGGGGTGTGTTTTGGGTGGTCTTGAGCTGGAAAGTCACTTCGATGGCTATTGTGTCGCTTCGGATTCGGGCTGATTCATCCCAGACGGGTTTGGGGTGTCATAATAGCAACATGGTTTGAGAGCTCTGAATTATCCAGCGAACATGTTTGGGCCAACCCAGTTCTTCATGAAAATGATGAGGTGAGTTTGGACGAGGATGAGGTGGATGAACAAGAGTTCCAAAGAGAGAAAGACGATTATGAGGTGACATACTAGTTGAAATACTCCACACCAAAAGGGCCCATCATTCGAAGCCTAGCGTGACATGCACCTTCAGTGGGTGGGAGCTCTAACCAATGATATATCTCAAGGAAGGGAAAAGCACCGATGGTCGCCTCATTTTGATGATTCGGATGAGGATTATAACTGAATTTTTTGGATTGTATTAACTTTGAAATAATATTTTTTCTTCTTAGGAGTATGAGTATTAGTAGGTTATTATTTGTTTTGTGTTTTTTCTATTCTATGTAGGAACCTCACGTGAAGAAGCACAATAAATTTTAACCTCCAACAATCAAAGGAGGAAGCACCCACCAATAGCCTACGTAACTACCACGATCAATCAGGTAACTTCTCCTCTTATCTTTTTTATGGGCTACACATTGAGAACATTGTGCCATCTAATATGTGGGGGGTAACATAGGAAATTTGTTTTAAACTTTACGCTTTTCTTTGATTTTTATTATAAATAATGTGCTTGAGCTTGTAGAAATACAAGTGATTGGCTAGGAGTATGTACATAGGTTGATTGTATTTCCACTAAAATAGGCATGATGATAGGTGTTTAAATTTTTTATTATTAGACTATTAAGTTCTATATATTGCACTGTAAATAGGCATTGAGCAATTGAATATACCATATGATATAGGAAATACAGGGAAATCAGCATGCTAGTATGCATAATAAATTGTTAAATTTGTGATTATTTGAGGGATAAATTTGTTAATGTTGAGATACCTAGGGATGACCTAAGGCATTGTTTGGTATACATCCAGAGGCAAAAAGCCAAAAAGCTATCCTATATTTGAGCCAGAAAACACTTCTTGATGAACTTTCATGCAAAATCTGAGCCAAAAACGTTAATTTGTATTTTCCCTCTTTCTTTGGTCCTGAACTACACAAGTATAGACATCTGACCATATGTATTGAGGGTTAAGTAGACACATTACAGTGACATTTTGTAAAAATAGAGAGAAATTGGAGAGATCATTGTGACAGAGTAATTATAGGTTAGCCAATATGTGCAACAAAAGAAAAATTCAAAAAGAAAATAAAAAACAGTAGAAAAAGTTTGTGAAAGTAAAAGCATTTGTGAATGAAAAATTTATAGAAAAAGTAAAAAGAAAAGTGACAAAGTAACCATAAATGGAAACTCGTTCATTAGTGCATACAAACTTGTAAGCTAGCCATAGTTGTTGTATTATGCTGTGATTTCCTATAGAGAATTAAGGAGGGCGAGAGAAGGAGAAATAAGGCAGTGAGTGGGTAAGGGTCGCTAAGGGGGAGAATAGGGAATAATATGATGTGCCAAACTATTTCGTGCTTGAAACTATTTGATGCTAACTGTTCTAGAATTCTATACTTGTCCTAAGCCTCAGAACGTTACAAGCTGAAAAGCCCTATGTGATCTAAGTAAAATTATGTACGAATTAACGTCATACTAAATAATTGCATTTACAACTATTTGTATTCTTCTAGGATCATCAAGTTACCTGTATAACTTATTGATGGATCCCTACATTTGAAACCCTTAATGCTTGTATGCTTTGTAATATACTAAACATAGGTGTTTGATATCAAAAGTGGTGAGCTAGCTATATATCATGCTAAGTTTATGCGTGAATATGAAACGCTTAGTCATATGCATCGAAGCTAACATTTATACTATATTTGGTCAAGGGTCATCTTTTAAGCACTATTTTTGTTTGCCTTACTTGGGGACAAGCAATGACTTAAGTGTGGTGGAGTTTGATCTCTCGTAATTCGGTGTAGGAGATTAAATTAATTTTTGCATTTGAGGAGCTTGAATACAATCGCTTTAGTTAGATTTTAGTTAAGTTTTCATTACTTTATTCCAATTCAATAAATTTTTCCATTTGAATCTTTATTGACCTTAGGGGCCAAATAAGACATAGGGGTGAGCTAATATATTTTGTGAGTGTGTAAGAGACCATTAGAAGGTGTGCTAACTCGATACTGTCACTATGTTGCAACACAAAGAGTTGAATGTCGCAACATAGGGAGCATAATAGAAAATTTTCAAGACTACCTTCGGTGTCATGACATAGGCAGAGGATGTTACGACACACCCCTAAAGATTAGCGTATTGCCTTCGATGTTGTGACACAGGACCTGGTCTATCATGACATCAAAACAATAAGAGAAATAACTATGAGTCAGATGTATTTTGGTCTACATAATCAAATAATAAGCATGAGAACTACAGCTGACCTAGCGTTTAGGATAACAACCAGTCTAATTCTATAAATAGGCTCATTTAACGCATTTTATGGACAGTTGTTCATATTGTATAAGTTTCTTCATAGTTTTAGTCTCTAGTTTGCTCTTATCTTTGGTTTTAGGAATATTTCTAGTTCTGTTATTTGCTTTCATTGGGAAATCCGACCTATGGAACTCAATCAATCCCTTTGTGGATTTGACATTATCTTTAATATGATTGAGATTTCACCTCAACCTGATTCCCTTGATTCGTTATTCATGTCTATTTTCTATATCAAGTTTATCATGTTTATGAGATCCATGAGGAAGTAATCCTTTAATGGGGGATTAGAGAGTGGATGTATGATTAATTAGCTGTTTTGTAGGGTTTTCTTAATGAATCAGCTGTTTGGGAGAAGATGAAAATAAACCCTAGGATTTATGACCCTAGGTAGTCATTTAGGTTTTAATTAACGCAAAGTTTATATGGATTATCTATGAACACCTTAGCCCCGAATCGGTCTGGACTGTGCGGTCGAGAGATAAGTAGTTCTTATCGATTCCTCATTCTAATGGAAGGTTGGAAGATTCTACTAGGGTAAAGACAAGTTGATTGACAAGAAGCCCAAAATGACAGTTGGTTATGATTACTATAACGAGCTAATGACCCCAACTTAGATTGATACAATTTACTTATTGATTTCCAATGCTTATTTATTTATGTTATTGTCTTTATTATTATAAAACCCCCAAAAATCTGTATTTATGTTTATTCGTAATAAAATTTATTTAAAGTTCCAGTTAGATCTATTTATGCTTAGATTAGGATTAATTTGGTGCTCGCCTCCCTTGGGCACGATCCTCGAAGTACTCACCTACTTTGTTGTAACTATATTACAACCGGACCTGTATACTTGTGGGCGTCGCCCTTTGAACATATTTTGTGCAGGATTCTACTCTGGACATTGGTATCTCCAGAGGCAATCAAGTTCCCACAATGTAGAAGCCTACTCCTGTGACTCCTACCAAAAACCAGGCACAACAGCATATAATAGGATTCGAGAATGGTGTGTCACTACTTAAAATCATACTAAATTTAAAAAATTTTGGTGAAATATTTATATAATTCTTACAAAGTTTTAAATATAAAACATATATTAGTTGTTATTTTACCAAGATTTGAGTAAAAACATCAACATTTTAAAAATATTGTACAAGCCATATGGCATATAAGTTCAAATATAATTTCATAGAAATCTCATAAAAATAAAGTCTTATCAAAATAGAAGTTATTACTACAAATAATTTACAAATACAGTTATGCGCTGACTACCTTCGGACGTACTAACACCTATGCACTGACTGCCTTCGGACGTACTAACACCCAGAGTGTGAATATTGAGTAAACAATATTGATATATGAGGCAGTATTCACAAGTATACTAGTCCAGTTGTAATATAGTTACGACGGAGTAGGTGAGTACTTTGAGGATCGTACCTAAGAGAGGCGAGTGCTAAATCAATTTTAACGTAAGCATCGAAAGATCTAATTAGTGCTTTAACTTAGTTGTAGTATGAAGGTAAAACGAAAGGAGTTTTTAAGATTTTCATAATAATAAAATAACATAAAGAAATAAAATTCAAGAGATCAAAGAATAGTTAAATCAAATCTAATTATGGGTGATTAGCTCGCATTGGTAATTCTCATCAACTGTCACTTTAGGCTCCTCGTCAATCAACTAGTTGCTATCCTAACAGGATCTTCTGATCTTCTAGTCCAATAATGAGTCAGCAAGGACTACTTATCTTCTGACCTCAGAATCTAGATTGGTTTAGGGTGGACGTTTTCACTGATAAGCAATTGTAATTTTGGGTTAATTCCCACCTTGATGACTTTCTAGGGTATTCAGGGCCAGGGTTTTGGGTTCTTCCTTTCCGAAACAATTAATCCATTGATTAATCCTACAAAATAATTAATAGAACACTAATCCCTCATAGAGGGGTTAGTTTCTCATGGTTTTCATGAACAATATAGAATTAATATAAAGAATAAGCATGATAAACGAGTCGAAACTATAAAGTTTTAAGAAACGCTTTAATTGTATTCAGATGAATATGAATCAAAAAGTTTGATTGTCTTCTACAAATGAGATCTCTTAAAATATGCAAAGAAAAAATTGAAAATAAATCTAAAACCTAAAGATACAGAAAAGTTAAATTGAAAGTAAAAGCAGAATTCTAAACTATGTAATTGGTGTCTATAACATGTGAAAACTGAGCTTATTTATAGATTTAGTTGGTTGTCCTCTTTAACCCTAGGTTAGCTAACATTTTTGAGCTTTAAGTTTGAATGTGTGCACCAAAATGCCCATGGATTGTGTAAGTTTCCATCCAAAATCAATGTCGTGACACACCAGGACCTGTGTCGCGATATAGGAGTCACAATACTCCTCTTGGGATATCTCCAGGGGTATGTCGCGACACCCTTAGTCTGTGTCATGATAGTGAAGGTAGTTTCATGGTTTCTTCATTCTGCTCCCTTTTTTGCGACATTGATAATTCTATGTTGTGACATAGTGACCAGCATCTGTGTATTATGACTTCTAATGGTCTCCTACACACTTACACAGTTCATTAGCTCCCCCGTATGCCTCATTCGACCCTAAAGGTCAATAAATGGCTTAATTTGTACATTTTATTAACTTTAAGAAATCTTTCAAAAACATAATTAAAACCTAATGAAAATGCTTGATTTTAAGCACCTAAAGAGCAAAAATTAGTTTGATATGCTACACTGAATTATGACAGATGAAACTCTGCCACACTTGATTCATTGCTTATCCTCAAGCAACATAAACAAAAACAAGAAATAAAAATGACATCCCTTGAGCAAGTATAATACAAGTATTGACTTCGGAGCATATGACTAGGTATTTCATATTCACGAATAACTTTAACATGATGAATAATTGACTTACCACTTTTGACCAGCATATCTAAGTTTAATATATTACAATGTATACAAACATTAAGGGTCTCACATGTAGGGTTCCATCAATAAATCATGCAAGTAATTTGATTATCTGAGTAGAATACAAAAAGTTAAATGTCCATTCATGCGTAAGGATATTTAGGTCACATAGAACTTTTTGGCTTGTCACGTTCTGATGCTTACAACATGTATGAAATTCAAAAATAGTAAGCATCAAAGGGGTTACAAACACAAAAATAGTTTTCCACATCATATCGATCCCTATTCTTCCCCCTCAGTGACCCTTACCTATTCAGCGCCTTATTTCTCATTCTCTCACCTTCCTTATTTTTCGACATAGGAAATCATAGGGTAACATAGTAACTACGACTAGCCTACGAGTTTTTGTACACTAATGAATGAGTTTTTCTTATTCTTGTGACTTTTTCACTTTTATTTTTCAATTCATCTCACTCACGAATGCTTTCTACTTTTCAAGAAATTTTCCTACTCGTATTACTTTTCTTTTTGAATTTTTATTTTGCTTTGAAAATTCAGGTAAACCTATAGTTCCCATGCCACACCAATCTTTCCTATTTTACTCTGTTTTTAAAAAATCCACGATGATGTATCTACTTAACCCTCAATACGTATGGCCTGTAACACCCCTAACCCGTATTCATCGCCAGAATAGGATTACGGAGCATTACAAGAGATTTCAATTCAAAATGATAAAAAATTTAAAACATTTAATTCACATCATAAATCCTAGCAAAACCAATCAAAGACATACATATTGTCCCTCATTCGAGCCCTTGAGGCCCTAAAAACACATTAGAAATAAATCGAGACTAATCCAAAAACATATAGTATTTTTCAGAAAAAAGGTGAAAGTTTTAAAACTGCAGGGTCACATGGCTAAGACACATACTCGTGTCTAAGGCCGTGGGGATATTTGAGGTAGGGACACACAGTCGTGTCCCAGCCTATGTCCGTGCCCGTGTAGCTCTCTGACTTGGGTCACACGGCCAAGCCACATGCTCATGTGCTAGGCCGTGAACTCTTCGAAATAGCCTTACACGCCTGTGTGCCACGCCATATGCTAAGCCGTATAACTGCCTATGCAACACCACTAACCCATATCCATTTCCAGAACGGGTTACAGAGCATTACCAAAAATTTTACTTCAAACGAATACAATTTTTAAACATTTCAAATTATATGAATAATCATATTAAAACAAACCCAAAACATACATATTGTTCCTTATATGAGTCTTCAAGACACTAAAAACATGTTAAAAACAAGTCGGGACTAATTTGAAAACTCATACAATATTTTTTTTTAGAAAATAGTGAAAATTTTCAAAACTAAAAGGGTCACACAGCCATGTGGCCAGGCTGTGTGATGCACATGTCCAAGAGCCACACCCATGTCCCAGGCCGTGGGGGCATCCAAAGTAGGGACACACGATCGTGTCCCAGCCCATGTCCATGCTCGTCTAACTCACTGACTTGGGTCACACGGCCAAGCGACATGCTCGTGTGCCATGCCATGTACCCTACGAAATAACCCCACACGTCCGTGTGCCAGGTTGTTTAACAACCTGACTTGTAACCCTTTGAAGGCTACAAGGGACACATAGTTGTGCCGCCTGGCCATGTGTCACACACGGCTGGAACACATGCCCGTGTCTCTGCCCGTGTGGATGAAAAATAGGCCATTTTCAAGCCATTTTTCTCACCGATTCATACATGTACCTGCAATCACTTTTTCACAAATGAACAAGCCATCAAAATGCATCAAAATTATGTATAACCAAACTAACAAAATATGATACATTTGCATACAACCAATATGCCCAAAGGCACCACAATGACAACATATAAACATATATACCCATGTGCATGATTTAACCAACAATTATCACTTTGATCACATACCAAGTTCACATCTACAATTACCAAATTTTCCATTTAGCAAATAGCATCATAACTCATATATGCCAACTACATTTTCATACCAAAAGGTGCCAAATGTACTATTCAACAACTACCACTTATAGCCATTCATGACATTTATATTAAAAGCAGAAAAACACCATATTTAAACAAATCACAAGACCATTTACACATGCATTTTAAGTTACCATTTCATTTTCAATCACTCAACCATAATTAGCCAAATATATACATGCCAAAGCTAAATCCATATCATCACTCATATTATCATAAACACAAGTCAAGACAGTTGTCTACTTTATCAACCAAAATACTTATACATGCAAATATAACCAAACTTAGAAACATCCAAAAGTACCAATATAGTCGATGGATAATGTGATATAACTTCGACAAGCTTCCAACCCGAACGAGTTTCCGGTTCACTAAAAAGAAACATGAAAAATAACACAGAGTAAGCATAATTGCTTAGTAAGTTCATATAATGTAAAACACAAGTTGCCATTTCAACACATAATAAGTAAGCTATACATGGCATAGTCTGACCACAACTTGGCCAAAGCCTAAGCATGTACACTAAACATGTTGGCCATTTAAACATATAACATAGGCAATACAATCATGGATGAGCACAACATTTAATCATGTATCATATGAATATATCATCCATTTCAACTCTCAATATACCATGTATCACCATCTCAATGAAATTCATGTGTGTCCATGTCTTAGTTCATGTCGAACTCTTACAATTTCCTTTCCAAACAACGCCCGTTGAACCATTTAGAATACTGTTGGATACCCAGGATAACTTACACATACTGTGCTAGGTCATATAACTATAATCCATCAATTCCTATATATGTATGCTCACACGAGCTGTGAAAATGGGCCTGCTCACATGAGCTGTGGGCTGGATCATAGCTACATGATGTAGCTCAAACGAGCTGTGGAGTATCTGCAGCACATGACGGGCGTCAGCCATTAGTAGGGCGTTCAGGACTAGCACCTGAATCATGTAAACCCTAATGACATGTCATTTGTATCTTACGAATTCCTAAGGTTCAAACGGGCTCAGTAGTCGTCATAATATTGTTGGATATATAATCGGTATATATATATGGCAATTCAGAATGCATGTATAATTCAATTCAAAACATATAAGTACAATTTAATTACACGAACTTACCTCGACGACTAAACGTAGATACAGAGGCGACTAATCTAAAACTTTATCTTTGCTCCAATTTAAATTCGTATGAGGTTTGTCTTTATCTAAACAGATAAATTTAGCTCAATTCAATAATTGTTCTATTCAATTTAACCCAAAATCATATTTTAAAAAAATTACAATTTTCCCTTATACTATTTATTTCTTTTCAATTTAGTGCCTAACTCATAAAAATAGAAATTCATGCAACTTTCCCACAACCCAACATTGCCGAATATTATATAGGTCCCTAGCAAGCCCTATATTTCATTTATTTCACAATTTCACCATGTATATTTTTCTATTTTTTAACTTAACAAAAGTTGTGTATCTAACAACAACTAATCATTTTATTTCATCAATCATCAAAACTCATACATATTCATTAATAGAAAAACCCTAATAGTTAAACAGTTTCACAAATTAGTCCTTGGGCTAGCTAGATTAAGCTACAACGACTCCAAAAACATAGAAATAAATAAAAACGGGACAAGCAATACTCACATGCAAGCTAAATTGAGAAGCTCGAATGTTCAAGCTTCCATGGATGTTTTTCCTTTTGATTTTCGGTGGTTTTAAACCATTAAAAAAGATGGCATGTTTTATTTCTTTCTTTTTTTTTCACTTAATTATTAATTTATTTACTAAATTAACCTTACTTTTAACCTTTAAATTTTCATAACTATTGTCCATATATGTCCAGTCAGTATAAAAATGGTATAATTACCACATAAACCCTTTAACTAATTAATTTCATAGTCATTTGACATCTTTAACAAATGGAACTCAAGTTTTATACTTTACGCGATTTAGTCTTTTTTATCAAATTAAGCATGTAAACGGTAAAATTTCTTAACTAAATCTTCATACGGTACTATTATGATGTTGCAGACAATAAAATAATAATAATATAATTATTTTGATGTCAGATTTGTGGTCCCAAATCACTATTTTGATTTGACTGAAAATGGGTTGTTACAGCCTGACTTGCAACCCTTTGTAAGCTACATGGGACACATAGCTGTGTCGCATGGTCGTGTGTTACACACGGTTGAGACACACGGCCATGTCGCATGGCCGTATGTCACACACGGCTAAGACACACGCCCTTGTCTCTAGCCATCCTGTGAATCTTTTTATCACTGAGCTCTTTCCAATACAAAGGAGTTCGACATTTACGACCATTAAAGCTTTATACAGTGCCATGTTTATGCTCAATTGATAACTATTATTATACACTAACTTGGTCAATAGTAAATATTTCACCCAATTGCATTCAAATTCTAACACACAACAATGAAGCATATCCTCAAGTATCTGAATTACTCGCTCAGGCTAACCATCAGTATGAGGATGAAATGCAGTGCTAAAATGCAACCGTGTACATAGAGCTTCCTATAACTTTCCCCAGAATCATGATGTAAACCGTAGATCTCTATCCAAAATAATAGAAATTGGCACCCCGTGCAATCTGACAATCATAGCAACATATAGCTCGGCTAATCTCTCAAGAGAATAATCTATACGTACTGGAATGAAATGTGTAGACTTCATTAGACGATCAACAACAACCCAAATTAAACATTTCTTTCTCGGAGACACGGGTAAACCCGATACAAAATCCATTGTAACTCATTCCTATTTCCATTCGTTATCATTATTGGCTGTGATAAACCAGAAGGTACTTGTTGTTCAACTTTAACTCGCTGACATATTAAACATCTCGATAAGAAGTCAGAAATCTCCTGTTTCATTCTCGGCCACCAATACAGCTATTTCAAATCATTATACATCTTATTACTTCATGGATGAACGGACAAGCTGCCACTATGAACTTCTTGTAAAATCTTCCGAATGAGCTCTGGATTCTTAGGTACACAAATCTTGCCTCTGAAAAATAAACAATTATCGGATCCAATATGTAATTCTGAATCAGGAGTTAACTCACTCTGTGTCTATTTAGCTAGCAACTCGTCATCACACTTCTGAATATAGCAGATCTACTGTAAAAAACATTGGTCTAGCTTTCAACTCAGCTAAAATCAAACCATCATCAGAAAACGTCAATCGCGTATTCATTGCTCGCAAAGCAAATAAAGACTTTCTACTCAGAGCATCAGCAACTTCATTTGCTTTACCTGGATGATAATTAAAAATCAAATCATAGTCTTTCAATAGCTCAAGCCACCTTCACTATCTTAGATTCAAATCTTTCCGTTACATTAAATACTTTAAACTCTTATGATTGGTAAATATATGAAACTTTTCGCCCTACAAATGGTGTCGCCAAATCTTCAACACGAACACAATAGCTGCCAATTCTAAATCATGAGTCGAATAATTCTTTTCATGCGAATTTAATTGTCTGGAAATATAAGCTATCACTTTACCTTCCTACATTAAAAAACAACCTAAACCATTCAAAGATGCGTCACTGAAAATCACAAATTTTTTACCTGATTCATGCTGAACTAGTACTAGTGTCTCAGTTAATAGTGTTTTAAACTGATTGAAACTTTACTGACACTTCTCAGACCATTCAAACTTCACATATTTTTGCAAAAGTCTCATCATTGGTGTTGCAATTATCGAGAATCCTTTGATAAAACTTCTGTAACAACCGGCTAATCCCAGAAAACTTCTAACTTCAGATACATTTCTCGGAGGTTTCTAGTCAACAACTACTAAAATTTTACTCAGATGAACTCTAATGCCTTCAGTCAATACAATATGTCCACAAAAATTGACTTCTCAATTTTTAACTCAGATACTTTAGAACCCAGTACATACTCAAGGTAAGCGTCGCAACATTTTCTCACATACTCAAACTGTCTGATTCAATCCGAAGTGTCTCACCATTCTGACATTTCAATACAATAAGCTTTCATCTACAATTCACAATAGCATCATACAGAGTCAACCAATCCATGCCCAAAATCACATCAAACTAAAGAAATGGCAATAGCATCAAATCAGCTGGAAAACTGTAACCTCGAGTCATCAAATGACAATTCTTGCAAACTTTATCAATTAACACATATTGACCTAGGGGGTTTGATACTTTAATTGCAGATTTAGTGGACTCAACAGGTAAATTATTACTTTATACTAAATTCATGCATATATACGAATGGTTGATCCCAGATCAATCAAAGCAGTAACAACAGTGTCAAAGACATAGAAAGTACTAGTAATAACATCTGGCACAAAAGCTTCCTCTTGTGCGTAAGTAACGTAAGCCCTAGTTGGAGCTCGTGCCCTAGATATCACAATAGAGTCTTTTGTTCCACCACAACTGCTACTAACATTTCCATGATTACGAGGTGGTCTAACCCTGACGACAGTGTTGCTAGGTTGAACATTCTGAACTTTTTCTTTCTCAGATATGTCCCAGCAATCACGAATAAAATGCTTACACAAACCACATTTGAAATATTCCTCATCTTTCACCCTGAACTCGCCAAAATGTCAGCATTCACACCATTGACAATTAGGTTTATTATCTTTAACGCTACCTATGCTCGCTACAGACGTAGCATGCATCTTTGAACCTGTATATTGTTTACCTCGGTCTCTATCAGGGTATCCCACTGAAGCAGTCAAACAGTTATGGTGTTCTTTCGATCTCTTCGACAATGACTGATACGATTTCCCATTTGATCTATTCCTTGAATCTCTAGCTTAAAAATCAGTTGTTCTTTTCTCTTTACTAAGCTTCTCGGCTTTATGTGCTCTGTCAACTAAAGCACTGAATTCTTTCAGCTCGAGAATTCTAACTAGAAGCTTTATATCCTCGTGTAACCCATTTTCGAACCCTTTACACATTGCAGTCTCGGTCAGAGTGCACTCCCGGGCATATTTAATTAATCTGGCAAACTCTTATTCATACTCTGACACTATCATATGACCTTGCTTAAGTTCGAGAAATATTTTACGTTTCTGAATATTTCTTTCTTAAATTAGTTTAAAAGAATTCTCAGTCGATACGCTTTCTCGGCACAACTGAAATCAAAGTATTCCACCACTGATATGCTGAGTCTTTTAGTATAGACACATCACACTTTATACATTCAGCTGGTGTACAGGATAACTTATCGAAAACACTGATAGTATTCTCTAACAAAAATTAAGCTCTCTTAAGATCATCATCAAGTGTAGCTCTAAATTTTTTAGCCCCATATTTGTGAATTTTGTTGACTGGCAGTTTATTAACTCGCACTGTTTCCAAGCCTTGAAGAACAATAGGGATTGGTTGGGGAACCGATAGGGGTGGAGGTCGTTGAGCCATCAAGTTCATTCTTACGAACTCGGTAAACCACTCACTTATCATCTAGAAGAAGGGTTCCATAGCCTTTCCTCCCCGGCCCTCAAATACAGGCCTTGAACCACTTGACACTGCTCCGGGAATGGTGGCTTGCACGTTAGTTTTAACTTCATCAGAGTCAGCATGGTTCGATGTCATAACTATACGGAAACGTAATTCAAAACGAGTAAGGAGTTATCACACTATCACAGGTTATATAATGACATGTATATCTAGACTCACACTAAATTGTAGCTCTAATACCAATAACTGTAACACCTCTAACCCGTATCCGTTACTGAAATAGGGTTACATAACATTACCAAATATTTTAATTTAAAAAGATAAAAAATTTAAAACATTTAATGTAACACCCCTTACCCGTATCCGATGCCGGAATAGGGTATGAGGCATTACTAAAACACATACACTTGTATACGTATTAAACCTAGTTACAAAATTTCATCCGAATTAAAATTTTTTATATTATTAACGAGCTTTTATAATTCTTTACAACCTATCCTCGAAATATTGTATTCATAATAAATAGAGCCTATAAGACTCGATACAAACTTATTCATATACTCAATTTATCCATTAAATTATTTCATCCTTCAATAATCCACATTATGCCAAAATCAACACTAATAACAATCGTAAATTTCTTCATATTAATTTCACATATTACTACATTACATATCTTGAGCATCTGCCAAAATTTTGTATACGCAACCATCAACAAACTCATTTCTCCTTTAGTCGACTAGTAAATTAGCCTTCAAATATATATCAACCATTAAATCTTACAATATTATAACATCTCAAAACCAAATGATTTTAATAACAAGATACTTTATAATCATCCTTATGACTACAGATATTTCACAAAGCATGATTATCATCTAGCATTATCTATGTACCAAAATGACTAATTCACAAGCAATAACAATTCAATGTTTTATTTCAATTCCATTCAATTCATAACTCTCCGTGTTTACAATTCAAATTAATTTCTCAATCCAATTTGCATTTCAATACAACAATAATTCTTTTAATTCAAATCATATCAATAATAATTCCCATTCAAATCACAAACAATTCAATATCGATTTTTACTTTATTTTTTTATTACTAACATATTATTCAAAATTTCAACAATTGCTATTAATAAATTCAATACTGATACGAATTTACTATTCAATTCGGTGTCTATCGATTATAAACGAGCATATAGCCAATTATACACGAATCATTCGTATATTTTATTTTTTCCTCCTTCTCCTCTCCATTCCACATCCTTAGTGTACATAACACTCTCAAAAATAACATTCTCTATAGTTTCACTATTCATTCAACTTCAAATAAGCTATCTAGTCGGCTTACAATCACTAAATTATTTTTATCCGAAGCTACAGAGCTCCAAATTAAGTTCTGTTCATTTTCCCAAGAACTAGACTCACATATCTTCTTAACATAAAATTTTTAGAATTTTTTGCTTGGTCAATTAGTACAGTTTATTCATTAAACTCACCCCTATTTCACTGCTCAACATCTCTAACTTCTCTTCACTAAAAATGAATTATCTTATTGTACAAAATTCGGATGATATTTTTGTTTGTTCCCTTTGAAAATAGACTCATTAAGGATTCTAAGCATATAAATTATAACTCATAATTCTTTTGGTACAATTTTTAATTATTTTCCAAAGTCAAAATATGAGATTTTGAAATCAATCCGACCCTGCCTCACTAAAATTAAAATTTCTCAAAATGTATAACTCTTTTGCTTGCTCTATTTCTTTTATGTAAAAATAAACTCATTAAGCTTTCCTTTCATACCTTATTCACTCTCTAATTCAACTTTCACCATTTTTAGTGATTTTTCAAATTTACACAACTGCTACTGTCTAAACTGTTTTGTTGTAAAATGCATTCTTTCATAATTTCACTTTTTCATTGAATTAATCACATCTCATTCCAATAGTTCATTTCAATTCATATACAATCCTTTAAATTTATCACTATATTCAAAGCAATCCAATTTCTCATTTTCAATTTCAAGTTAATCTTCAATTCAAATCCACATATATATATTCATCATTCAATTACACTTAGTCAATTTTCCTGATGACCTTATCAGAATAAAAATAGATTTCTCTGTGGCCTACACACAGTCCATACCACCTTTGTATAATAACAGACTCTCGGTGGCCTTCACATAGTCCGTGCCACCCATGTATCGTAACAGAATATTGGTGGCCTACACACAGTCCGTGCCACCCTTGTATCTTAATAAAATATTGGTGGCCTGCACACAGTCCGTGCGTCCGTGCCACCCTTATATCTTAACAGAATATTGGTGGCCTGCACACAGTCCGTGCCACCCTTGTATTTTAACAGAATATTGGTGGCCTGCACACTGCCCGTGCCACCCTTGTATCTTAACAAAATATTGGTGGCTTGCACACAGTCCGTGCCACATATGTGACCCATCAGTCTGGTACACGTAGTGACCTGCACTTAGTCCGTACCACACGTGACCCAATTACGATCATTCATATCTTTTCTATTCCGAGGTTCAATCGGGAAATTTTAACCTTTCAATTTTTTACCAGTTCTTCTCTAACCAATCTTGATTCATAATTTGCATCAAATATTTGCTCCACGTATAGTACATTTCTTAAATAAAATAATAAAACGCTTAAGCATTAATAAAACAATATGTTATCTACATACAAACTTACTATCATATTTTCAAGGTCAATTTCTCAACTTTCACTGCTTTGAACAACACATTTAACCTATTTAGCACTCATATTAATCAATTTGATCCAAAAATCATGCTTAAAAAATTACATTTTTGCCCCTAAAATTTTGCCAAATTATGATTTTGCCCCTAGGCTCGGAAATTAAACTTTATTCCTTTTTCTTATGTTTTATAACATGCTGAACATTTTCCCCTTCTATAGCAACATCAAATTCTTTCTCTAACATGCACTTATGAACAATAATAATTTTTACCGATTATAGTGTTTCACTTGTTTTCACTGAAAATCGCTTAGCAAAAATTGTTTAACACAATTTCAAGCTTCATATTCTATCATAAAACATCAAAATAAATACATTTCACCTATGGGTATTTTTCCAAATATAAACCCTAGGTTAAATTATTACTAGAATAAGCTAAATTAAGCTACCAGGACTTAAAAAACGTAAAGAACATTAAAAACGGGGCTTGGAATCACTTACTATGGAGCTTGGCTTGAAAACCCTAACCATGGTTTCCCCCTTGCTGTTTTCGTTCATCATGGAGAAGATGGACAAATTTTTGGCTATTTTGGCCTTTTTAATTCTTTTAATTACTAAATAACCAAAATGCCCCTAACTTAAAAATATCCTATTTCACTTATCTCTTATCCATTTTTTTCCAACAAGTTAACCAATGGTCTAATTACCATTTAAGGACCACCAATTTAAAATTTCATAAAAATTGGACAATTCTAACATGTAGAACTCAACTTTTGTACTTTTTACAATTTAGTCCTTTTGGCTAAATTGAGTGCCCAAA
Organism: Gossypium hirsutum; assembly: GCF_007990345.1. Taxonomy (NCBI): domain Eukaryota; kingdom Viridiplantae; phylum Streptophyta; class Magnoliopsida; order Malvales; family Malvaceae; genus Gossypium; species Gossypium hirsutum. The sequence continues at coordinate 22,138,328 of NC_053444.1, forward strand.
CGTCGAAATTTTTGAATGAAATTTTTACGAAATCATTCCGTGAAATTGAAGACCATAAAAATATAATAAAAATAAAATTTTCCTTGTCGAATTTGTGGTGCCGAAGCCACTGCTTCGACTTGGCCCAAAATCGGGTTGTTACAACTCTCCCCTCTTTAGAGATTTTCATCCCCGAAATTCTTACCTGAAGAAATTATTTTCAAATCTCATGAAACGCTTTCACTAACTTTCCAGAATCACTAATCAATTTAACTTCATAAAAAAATATTCTGCATAAACCCCAAATTCTTCGGTACACGAATTCCGTTTCGGAATAAGAATAACATAAATCAGGTCTCACCTATAGTTTAGAATCAAAATTCGATCCTCATTGTACTTATTTAGCTTATCACTTACTAACACATTTATGAGTTTCTGAAACACGTAAAGGAAACATCACTTTAGTTTTTATTTATCTATAATTAGACAATTATCAAATAAAATCAATTGAATAACTAATCTGCACAAAATAAACGAGGATTTTCCATACAAGCGTTTTTAATTACACTTGCCTTCCCATAGGTCAATCAATAATTATTCACAATCTTTCAATAGCTCAAGTCATCAACACTATCTTAAACTCAGATCTTTCCATACCATTATATACATTAAACTCGGAAATCAGGCAACATATGGCAATTCTCGTCAAACAAACAATGTCATGAAATTCTCATTACATACATAATAGTGATCGTCGCTAAATCACTAATCGAACAGTTCTTTTTAATGTGACATTAACCGTGTGAAAACATGAACCATCACTTTATATTCTAGCAATAAAACTCATTCTAATCCGTTCATTAATACATCACTGAAAAATTATAATTTCATTACTCAATTCCAATTGAACTCAAAACTAAAGCTTCGGTTAATGTTACCTTCATTTGCTTTAACTTTGCTAGCATGCCCAGATCATTCAAACTTTAAAATTGGGTTAACTTTGTTAACAGAACGGCTTTAATTCCGAATAACATCACCCACTTAAAACAAATATATTAAGTATTTTTCTGTATCATGCTTTCAAGAATATCAATTCTTCATTCAAACTACCTGTCTATGCACTCGTGAATGCACAAAATTCATTCTCTTAGCTGAGAACATGCTTAAATACATATAAGTTATAGGGAAATAAGAATGAATATCTGAATAATTTCTCAGAGATACCCAGAAGAGAACGATACTTACTAGCTCTGGAATTTCATCATACCATAGATAATACACTTTTTAAATAGCTATATAAAATAGATCAATAACTGGTCATAAACCAACCAGGCCAACAGGGCTTTCGTCTGTCATCATGAACCTCACATTATTCCATTCATTAACCAAAATTGATTCGGGAGAAATTTTCAGCAAACATATTTTTAGGCTTCATACTTGTTTGAGTAGATTAGCCGAAATTAACCTCTTCCTTAACCATGACATTGCATAATCTATATAATCTTTAAAACAATCAAATATTTATTCCAAAACTATTTTCACTTTCTAAACTATTCTTACCTCTGTATGCATTATTAATTATTTACCACTGAACTCATTAGTTTACACTTTTGAACTTATTCAACATAATTCTCATAAAATTTTGTCATAAAGCAACACTAGAAGGGGGTGAGATCGTAAAGCCTCTAACTTGGCTCTCATAAATACACATATGTAACTTAACGTTCATTTTCAACATAATATCATCACAATCATATAATTCAGTCCAAACAAATTAACACATCTATTTATTATAAATATTTTCTGTCACCCACAATTTCACACAATGAATCTACTTATTCGTGCTCAATATTAATATCTAATTAAATTTCAACACTTGGTTTCCATTTTACTTACCGATGTTTGTCAAATTAGGGAGCGTCTTACGGAATTTAGTACTTTATTTTCACATTGCCATAGTATAACTATGGTCTTGCACATCATCACATCACATATCACACACCGAAGCCATAGCCCAGCTATGGTCTTACACGGAAACACATAATCACGTTTCCATATATTGCCATGGTCAAACCATGGTCTTTTCCGTCAATTCATCACATATCATAGAACGAAAGTACTCATTCCTGCGTTCTACTCAATTTGATCTTTCAATTAAATTTTCATACTATTGTAATATTCATGGTTCAATAGTAAAGACATCAAACAAAACATTATATTATCTCTAATTTAACAATTTAACATAAGATTCTACCATATGAACATACTGATTTCACTTATTCAAACAAATGTACATAAACACACATTCATTCTATTTAAATAAATTTGCATACCATATTCACTTAATTAAATATATTGAGCACATAACATCATATTGTCACCAACATACTTGGATGAGCTTATCACAACATAAAGTCTTTTTTTCTTTTTTTTTCATCTTATGATCATCACTTTTCAAACATGATTACATGCATATTACAAATTTCTATTCTTACCTTTTCAAATTCTAACATAACATAAGCATATTTCATTTATCTCAATATTATTTCAGCATTATCGAAAATTGCTTGACGGAAAATCATCTCTGTCCTAACAAAACAATTTCGTTAGAACCCGGAGATATCACACTATCACGAGTACCAACATGGCATGTATAGCTAAACTTACATATGCTACGTTCGGTCTGAAAATTGACTAAATTGTAGCTCTGATACCATTAAATGTAATACCCCTTACCCGTATTCGATGCGAGAATAGGGTATGAGGCATTACTAAAACACATACACTTGTATACGTATTAAACCGAGTTACAAAATTTCATCCAAATTAAAACTTTTTATATTATTAACGTACTTTTATAATTCTTTACAACCTATCCTCGAAATATTGTATTCATAATAAATAGAGCCTATAAGACTCGATACAAACTCATTCATATACTTAATTTATCCATTAAATTATTTCATCCTTGAATAATCCACATTATGCCAAAATCAAAATTCATAACAATCATAAATCACTTTATATTAATTTCACATATTACTACATTACATACCTTGAGCATATACCAAAATTTCGTATATGCAACCATCAACAAACTCATTTCTCCTTTAGTTGACTAGTAAATTAGCCTTCAAATTTATATCAACCATTAAATCTTACAATATTATAACATCTCATAACCAAATGATTTTAATAACAAGATATTTTATAATCATCCTGATGACTACAGATATTTCACAAAGCATGATTATCATCTAGCATTATCTATGTACCAAAATGACTAATTCACAAGCAATAACAATTCAATGTTTTATTTCAATTCCATTCAATTCATAACTCTTCGTGTTTACAATTCAAATTAATTTCTCAATCCAATTTGCATTTCAATACCACAATAATTCTTTTAATTCAAATCATATCAATAATAATTCCCATTCAACTCACAAACAATTCAATATTGATATTTACTTTATTTTTTATTACTAACATATTATTCAAAATTTCAACAATTGCTATTAATAAATTCAATATCGTTACAAATTTACTATTCAATTCGGCGTCTATCGATTATAAACGAGCATATAGCCAATTATACACGAATCATTTGTATATTTTATTTTTTCCTCCTCCTCCTCCTCCTCTCCATTCCACATCCTTAGTGTACATAACACTCTTAAAAATAACTTTCTCTATAGTTTCACTATTCATTCAACTTCAAATAAGTTGTCTAGTCGGGTTACAGTTACAAAATTATTTTGATCTGGAGCTACAGAGCTCCAAATTAAGTTCCATTAATTTTCCCAAGAACTAGGCTCACATATCTTCTTACCATAAAATTTTCATAATTTTTGGCTTGGCCAATTAGTAAAGTTTATTCATTAAAGTCACCCCTATTTCACTACTCAACCTCTCTAACCTCTCTTCACTAAAAATGAATTATCTCATTGTACAGAATTTAGATGATATTTCTATTTGTTTTCTTTGAAAATAGACTCATTAAGGATTCTAAGCATATAAATTATAACTCATAATTATTTTGTTACAATTTTTAATTGTTTTACAAAGTAAGAACAGGGTATTCTGGAATCAATCCGACCCTACCTCACTAAAATTCAAATATCTCGAAATGTATAACTCTTTTTCTTGCTCTGCTTCTGTTATGTAAAAATAGACTCATTAGGCTTTCCTGTCATACCTTATTCACTCTCTAATTCAAATTTCACCACTTTTGGTGATTTTTCAAATTTACACAACTACTGCTGTCTAAACTATTTTGTTTTAAAATGTATTCTTTCATAATTCCACTTTTTTACTATCTCAATTCCGTTGAATTAATCACATCTCATTCCAATAGTTGATTTCAATTCATATACAATCCATCCAATTTATCACTATATTCAAAGCAATCCAATTTCTCATTTCCAATTTCAAAGCAATCTTTAATTCAAACCCACATATATATATTCATCATTCAATTACATTTAGTCAATTTTCCTGATGAACTTATCGAAATAAAAATAGATTTCTCGGTGGCCTACACACAGTCCGTACCACCTTTGTGTAATAACAGACTCTTGGTGGCCTGTACATAGTCCGTGCCACCCTTATATCTTAACAGAATATTGGTGGCTTGCACACAGTCCATGCCACCCTTGTATATTAACAGTTAATTGGTGGCCTGCACACAGTCCATGCCACCCTTGTATCTTAACAAAATATTGGTGGCCTGCACACAGTCCGTGCCACCCTAGTATCTTAGCAAAATATTGGTGGCCTGCACACAGTACGTGCCAGATATGCAACCTATCAGTCTGGCACACGTAGTGGCCTGCACTTAGTCCGTACCACACGTGACCCAATTATGATAATTTATATCTTTTCTATTTCGAGTTTCAATCGGGAAATTTTTACTTTTCAATATTTTACCAATTCTTCTCTAACCAATCTTGATTCATAATTTGCATCAAATATTTGTTCCACGTATAGTACATTTCTTAAATAAAATAATAAAATGCTTAAGCATTCATAAAACAATATATTATCTACATACAAACTTACTGTCATATTTTCAAGGTCAATTTCTCACCTTTCACCGCTTTTAACAACACATTTAACCTATTTAGCACTCATATTAATCAATTTGATCCAAAAATCATACTTAAAAATTACATTTTTGCCCCTAAACTTTTGCAAAATTACAATTTTGCCCCTAGGCTCAGAAATTAAACTTTTTTCCTTTTTTATGTTTTATAACATGCTGAACATTTTTCCCTTCTATAGCAACATCAAATTCTTGTTCTAACATGCAGTTATGAACAATAATAATTATTACTAATTATGTCGTTTCACTTGTTTTCACTGAAAATCGCTTAGCAAAAATTGTTTAACACAATTTCAAGCTTCATATTCTACCATAAAACATCAAAATAAACACATTTCACCTATGGATATTTTTCCAAATATAAACCCTAGGTTAAATTATTACTAGAATAAGCTAAATTAAGCTACTGGGACTTCAAAAACGTAAATAACATTAAAAACGGGGCTTGGAATCACTTACTATCGAGCTTGGAAACTTGAAAACCCTAGCCATGGTTTTTTCATTGCTATTTTCGTTCATCATGGAGAAGATGGACAAATTTCTGGCTATTTTGGCCTTTTTAATTTTGTAATTACTAAATGACCAAAATGCCCCCAACTTAAAAATATCCTATTTCAATTATCTCTTGTCTATTTTTGTCCAAAAAGTTAAAAAATGGTCTAATTACCATTTAAGGACCTCCAATTTAAAATTTCATAACAATTGGACACTTCTAACATTTAGAACTCAACTTTTGCACTTTTATAATTTAGTCCTTTTGACTAAATTGAGTGCCCAAACGTCGAAATTTTTGAACAAAATTTTTACGAAATCATTCTGTGCAATAGTCGACCATAAAAATATAATAAAAACAATTTTTTTCCTAATCGAATTTGTGGTCTAAAAACCACTACTCTGACTTGTTCCAAAATCGAGTTGTTACATTTAATAGACATCATCAATCATAGAAAAACTAGTCAAAGACATACATATTGTCCCTTATTCGAGCCCTCGAGGCCCTAAAAAACACATTAGAAACAAATTGAGAATAAATCGGAAACATATAGAATTTTTTTTAAAAAGGTGAAAATTTTCAAACTATAGGGGTCACACAATCGTGTGACTCACACGGCTAAGACACACGCCCATGTCTCAGGCCGTGAGGACATTAGAAGTAGGGACACACGGTAGTGTCCCAGCCCATGTCCGTGCCCATGTAACTTTCTGACTTGGGTCACACGGCCAAGCTACACGCCCGTGTGCCAGGCCGTGTACTCTTCAAAATGGCCTCACATGTCTATGTGCCAGGCCATGTGATAGGTCGTGAAATTGCCTGACTTGCAAACCTTTGCAAGTTATAGGGGGCACAAAGCTGTGTTGCATGACACACGGTTGAGACACACGTCCATGTCTCTGGCTGTGTGGATGAAATATAGGCCATTTCCAAGCCATTTTTCTAACCCATTCATGCATCTAAGTACAATCAGTCTTCCACATATAAACAAGCCTTCAGATTGCACTAAAAACATGCATAATCAAGCAATCAAAATAATGTACATAAGCATAAAAGACACCTCAATCACCATAGTTAAACATATATAACCATATGCATAGTTTAGCCAAAGGTTCAACTAGCATATAACTTAGTTTATGCCAAAACATACCACTTTGTTTACCAATCAAATTCACACCAAAAGTACGTAATATGCTATTTAGCACCTAGCACCATTAGCCACATATATGATTTATAACCAATATACCAAATAACTACATTCAAACATATAAAAAGACAATTTATAACAAACATGTTTAACTACCATTTTAACTTCCATCATATAGGTACCATAAACACCAAAACAACAACCATTACAAGGACAAATACAAACGTGCCATCTTAACACCATTTCATCATTCAAAATACAAAATTTACAAGCAAAAACATAATGGCTATAACATCAACCAAAACACCTATACATGCCATTATAAACAAGACTTAAAAATGTCAAAATCTACCGATATAGCCAATGGATAGTGTGATAGGTCTCCAATGACTTTCCAACCCAAACGAGCTTTTGATTAACTACAAAACATAGATAAATAAACACAAGGTCAGCATGTTATGCTTAGTAAGTTTGTAGTATATAACCTATGGTTATCAATACGTTGCATAATCTTAAATTACATAAGTTTCAAATCGACATAAGAATAAATGATTCATAAACTTTTTTCAAGTGAATTTCTACTTCTCATTGCCATGGATATCACATACTTACTAACTTTCTTAGTAATAAGGTAAATTGCATCGATAATTCTTACCGAACCTCAGATAAATAAAGTCACGATGGTAGTCCCAACCCTTTTCATAGCTCGATAGTCAAAGCTATCCCTTTTCCCAACTCGATAGCCGAAACCATCCCATTTCATTATTTAATTGTAGTCACCATCCCTTTTCATTTTTGATGGTCATTTCCATCCCTTTTCATAATTTGATAGCCAAAGCTATCCCTTTTCAAAATTCGATAGTCGAAGCTATCCCTTTTCATTGTTCGATGGTCGTCACCATCCCTTTTCATAATTTGATAGCCGAGGCTATCCCTTTTCATTATTTTGATAGCCGAAGCTATCCCTTTTCATTAACCGATGATCATTGAGATGCCATTGGATTTTTTTCACCGAAACACAATTTGACAATGTATAAAATAATAGCATGTAAAACATAATTTAAAATGTTATTTAAACCTACAAACTTGCCTCGACGATAAACATAGAAATGTAGTCGATTAATCCAAAGCTTTTCCTTTGCCTCGATCTAGAGCTGTATGAAGTTCTTTGTATCCATAAGAGTCCACTTAATAAAACAATGGTTTATTTACAACATAAACGCTCTAATCATTTAATTTCATAGCTATTAAATCCCTTTAGCTTATAGAACTCAAAATTTGCACCTTTTGCAATTTAGTCATTTTTATCGAATTAAGCATGCAAACTATAAAATTTCTTAACGAAATTTTTATACAGTAATACTAACATGCTGTAGACATTAAGATAATAATAAAATTAATATTTCTATGTCAAATTTGTGGCCCTAAAACCACTGTTCTGATTACACTGAAAATAGGCTTTACATGGCCAAACATCTATAGTAGTACAGTGTAGGACCAAAGAAAATGGTCAAATACAAATCAACATTTCAGGCTCGGGTTTTGTAATAAGGTTCATCAAGAAGCGTTAATAGGCTTAAAAATCGGTGCTAAAGGTGAATAAATATAGGTATGCTTTTTTGGCTCTGTATATATTCCAAACAATGCCTTAGATCATCCCTTAAATATCTCAATATGCACAAATTTAATCAACCGAACAAGCTCAATTTCAACCATTCATCATTCGTAGTAGCATGTTCGTTTCCTTGTATTTTCTATATTATTTGGTACAGTTGATTGTTTAATGCCTATTTATTGTGTAACATGTAGAACTTAGTAGTCTATTAATCAAAAATTTAAAATCAACTATCTTTATATGCCAACTTTATTTGTAAACGCATGCAACCAATTTACATGTTCCTAACCAATTACTTGTAATTTTACAATCTCAAGCACACCACAAACAAGAAAAATAAAAGAAAACGTAAAAATTTAAAATAAATTTTCTAGGTCAACCCCTCACACTTTAGTTGACACATTGTCCTTAATGTGTGACCCATAAAAAGATGAGTAAAGAAGTTACCTGATTGATTGTGGTCTTTCTAATTGCTAATGGTGGGTTCTTCCTCCTTTTTCCGTTAATAGCTCAAATTGTTGTGTCTCCTTCATGTAGGGTTCCTACATATAAGATTTAAATAATCTAGAAGTCAACTAAATGTTTTATATTTTCTCCTAATCCTAAAACAATTTTAAATCATCCTTAAATAAATTAATACAATCTATAAAGAAATATTCAATTCAGTAATTAAAAAACTAAATATCTTTAGTAATAAGAAACATATTTAATTTTCCTTAGTAAAAAGAAATATTCTTCTTGACTTCATCCTGAAAACATGCCAAAAAAACAAACATGCACAAAGGAAAGACGATAGAAATCACCGGTTAAGAAGACCACTCTTTCCTTTTTCACTCACAACGCAAGGTGTTCATTCCTGTACTTTCCACGTAAAAGCACCATACTTTCCTTGAAAAGCCCCTCCTATGCAATCCTTGAAAACCCCATAAATAGGGATGCACAAAACAACACACCACCGTCCAATTATTCTTATTAATAAAGAACAAAGATGTACACCAAAGCAAAAAATGAATCAAGAAAGAAAATCACCAGAATCTAATTACTAATTTCTCTATCTTCTCTATTGTAGGCCATATTACAAATCCTTATTAATAAGAAACACATTTAATCAGATAGGATTATATTTGTTCTTGGTTTCTTTTTCTTTCTTTGCTGGTGAGATATGAGAGAATCAATGTGACCTATTTATAAATTAGAATGAAAGAATAAAGTATTTAAGAATTATAAATTATTTCTACCATGCAAGAATTTAAAGAATAATAATCCTAATATAATGAAACTATAAAAATGCAAGCAATTAGTGTTAGTTTGAAAAAAAGAGTTATGCAATGATATCGTGACATACCTTAGTGATGTTGCGACATCGAGAGCAGGTGTAATGCCTTAGAATTTGGGCGTAGAAGTATTGGGCCTTGAACAAGGGAACGGTTAGGAAACTGTACACAAAAGTATGTTTGCTTTAGTGGTTAAGGGTCCTGAAAGGAGTTGGAAAAGTCCTGGGTTCAAACTTGGGCTTTAGCAAAAATTTTGGTTGTCAGTGGATAAAACCCTAGATGCTTGGATGTAGGCCTTTTAAATTATTGTGTTAAAGAATGCCATAAGGAAGCATGTGGTCTAGCGGTTGTGGCGTCATTAAGGTTATAAGGGAGCCTGGGTTCAAGTATTGGCTCTTGCATTTTATTTTGGTTTTTCTTTTAAAGGAACCTGGACTTTGGCCATTAGACCTTTTATTTAATTGAAGACTAAATGTGACACAAAATAGCTTGTGGCAAGGAAGTAAGTGGTATGTTGAGCTATTGAGGGGGGCTTGGGTTCGAATCCCATTACAAGCAAAAGGATATTTATTTTGCTAAAATGAGGTGGAATGAGTTTCAGATGGTTTTGAACTCTATTGGGTGAGAGTTTGAATGGGTCTTGGAGGTTGTTATGGAGGATATCAAGGAGGGATAAGGAGAGAGATTTGAGGAGATTTTCAAGGGATTTGGAAGAGAGCAGTGTTGTAGCCGAATTGTACAACTTCTATGTGCAAATTCAGCTAGGGGAACTCATTTGTTTCATTTCAGCAATGTGAGAGTGAGTAGGTGTCGACTTCTTCTTGTATTTTCAAGTTTTGTTTCTTATCCTGACACATTTTTTACCATTCGAGTCCTATTTTCTTTCAACATTATTTCTCGTTTGGCTTTTGGTCACTCTACTGGAAACATTAGACATCAAGTGCCTTTTTTTGATTATTTCTTTTTGAAGTCTTTTTCTCTTATTCTTCTTTGGTCGAACTTAACATCTCTTTCCTTCTATTTTCTCTCGATCCAATTCAATTATATTTCTGCTCAGTTTCTTTAGAGCCGAATAGTTCTTCTTCTTCCATATTCTTTTGATACTAAGTCGAATCGTTGTTTCTCTTTCTATTTCCCTTCGACTCATAGCCTTGAACTAGATAGCAATCTCGTTCTTCTTTCGCTGTGGTCGGGCGCGGTTTAGAGGTCACCTAGACTTTCGGTAAGCTCTTATTCTTTCTTGTGTTGTTGGATGCTAAGCTTTCTCTTTCTTTAATAAATGTTTCCTTTGGTTCAAGCATGGTCGAATCCATTTTTCATCCCCGATGATGGTGGTGGCACTATTGGGTTTTTTAGATTATTATAAGGGGTGAAGGGGTTTGTCAAGGATCGCAGTGGTAGTCAATTCTTTTTCTCATCTCGCAATCTAAGGTAATCATTTGGGCTAATAATGCATGATGTTAGCCGATTATTCTAGTGTTGGGATGTTTTCAATCTTTTAATAGAGTCTATGGACAGGCAAATACACGATTAAGCGGGCGATGAATTCTGTTAGTAGTCTAAGAAGGATAGGGGCATCCGATCAAGCAAGGCTCAGGTTTGATATTTGGGGGTTTCTGTACTATTCCAAAAAAAGGTGTGTATCTGTACACCGTAAATCTTTACTGGCTGTACTACAATAGGAGCTTCAGTCAACAATGTCTTTAACTTGTCAAAACTCTGCTGACACTTCTCAGTCCATTCAAACTTGACATCTTTCTGCAACAATCTTGTTAATGGGGTAGCTATCATGGAAAATCCCTTTACAAGCCATTTGTAATAACCAGCTAATCCAAGAAAACTTCTAACCTCTGAAACATTCCTGGGTGGTGTCCACTCAACAATTGCTGAAATTTTACTCGAATCAACTTTAATGCCATCACCTGAGACAATATGCCCCAGGAATTCGACTTCTCGAAGCCAGAACTCACTTTTGCTAAACTTGGCATACAACTGTTTATCTTTCATAAACTGTAAAAATATTCTCAAATGTTCAGCATGTTTAGTCTCATCAGGAGAATAAATCAAAATATCATCAATAAACACAACTACAAACTTGTCCAAGTACGGTCAAAAAATTTGGTTCATTAAATCCATGAATATGGCAGGAGCTGTAACACCCCAAACCTGGCCTAAACATTAGGGTCGAATTTGATGATGTCACATTGTAACACCCCTTACCCGTATTCTACGCTAGAATAGGGTACGAGGCATTACCAGAATAAATACACTTATAAACATATTAAACCGAGTTATAAAATTTCATCCAAATTAAAAACTTTCAAATTATTATCTTCGAGTCGCTAATTAGGGTTTACGAGGCTCAATACATACCCATTCATATGCTCAATATATTCGTTAAATCAATCCAATATTGAAGAATCCACTTTAAGTCAGAATCAATATTAATCACAATCATAAATCCTTTCATGTTATTTTCATATATCACTAACTGAACTTTGACTACCAATTTACGAATATATAATTCACTAACACATTCTGGTATATACAATGTTTAATTGATGAAATCATTTAATTGAGCTAAATTTCATATTCACTCCAAATTTTCTTCTGTATCCATAAATACTTTCACTTACCATTTACCTAACCAATTTCTCGAACCAAGCTATCACACAACAATAATACATCACCTGTGCTTCATGAATTCAATGTTCGAATCTTATCGCCATCAAATCCATGTCATTCGAATCCTTAAAGTTTATTCAAGCATATATTATTACGTTTCATATACCAAACATATGTCAAAATTACGAATACGCAATCAATTCATTTGTCATTTATTTAACAGCAAATTAATCTTAAAATTCATAACACTCCTTTAACATAAACTAGCACCATGGCTGAATTTTCGGCATGCTATTTATTCCCCTTTTTTCGAATCACGTAGTAAAATAGTACAAATATGTATGTATTTGAATACTATAATTATGCATCAACTTACCAACATGAATTAATTCATGAGCCACTCATGACATCATTTCATGCCAAATATATCACACGCATATGCTATGAAAGTTTATTTTCTCTCATGAGCTTACCATGACCAGTAATGCACCAATATAAGCATCACTCCTATTTCAACATTTATTGATTATAATCAGACATTTAACCAATTATACACAATTCATTCATATACCTTATTGTCCTCCTCCTCCTCTCCATCCCACATCCTTTATGTATATAACATGCTTAAATAGCATTATACATAATTTCACTATTCACTTATATTTAAATTCAAAGTTGTCTAGTCGAGTTACAGTCAGTAAATTATTTTCATCTGGAGCTACAGAGCTCCAAATTAAGTTTTGTTAAATTTCCCCGAATTTAGACTCAGATATCTTCTTATCATAAAATTTTTAGAATTTTTTTCTTAGCCAATTAGTATTTTTTATTATTTAAAATCACCCATGTTTAACAGCTCAACATCTCTAACCTCTCTTCACGAAAAATGAATTATCTCATTGTACAGAATACAGATGAATTTCCATTTATTTCCTTTGCAGATAGACTCATTAAGGATTATAAGAATATAAATTATAACTTACAATTATTTTTGTACAATTTGTAATTATTTTTCAAATTCAGAATAGGGGATTCTGAAATCAATCCACCCCTGCCTCACTAAAATTCAAATATCTCAATATATATAGCTCTTTTGTTTGTTCTGTTTCTTTTATGTAAAAATAGACTCATTAAGCTTTCATTTCATATCTTATTCACTCTCTAATTAAATTTTCAACATTTTTGGTGATTTTTCAAAATCACATCATTGTTACTGTCCAAAACTATTGTGTTGCTAATTTTACTTTTTCATAATTTCACCTTTTCACTTTCAAACATTATTCAATTCAATTCCACACATATATTCATCATTAAATCACTCTTAATTGTTACATGATCTCATGCATTTTCACTTAGTCAATTTCCCGATAAACACTTCGGAATAATAACAGATACACGGTGGATTCAGCACACAGCAACCACCCTTTGTAATCAATGATATCCAGTGGGATGAGCACATAGCAACCACCTTATAATTAATGATACCGGTTCACATAGTAGCCTGCACATAGTACTACACATGTGACTATCACTATCCGATACACGTAGTATCCTGCACATAGTACTACACACGTGATCGAAGCTATCCGGTACGCATAGTAGCCTGCACATAGTACTACACATGTGACCTATCATTCTTGTACACGTAGTAGCCTGCACATAGTACTACACACGTGACCATCACTTTAAGTTTCACATAGTGGCCTACACACAGTCCATGCCACACATGTGATCATTTCTGTCACTTCATTCGTATCCCTTTTTATTCCGAACGTTCAATCGGGAAATTTCTCACTTTTTCTCATTTTTTTCCTTTTCACTTATCAGAGTCAATTCCTTGTCTTTCTTGACTTATAATAACACATTTCACTTATTTAACACTCACATTATTCAATCCAGTCCAAAAATCACATTTTGGCAAAATTATATTTTTGCCCCTAAAGTTTCACAAAATTATGATTTTGCCCCTAGGCTTAGAAATTAAACTTTATTCCTTGTTCTCATGTTTTATGACATGCTGAACATTTTTCCCTTCTATGGAAACATCAAATTCTCACTCTAACACTTACCTATAAACATTAGGTATTTTTACCGATTGTGTAAATTTACTCGTTTTCACTTAAAATCGGCTAGCAAAAGTTATGTAACATAATTTTAAGCTTCGTATTCTACCATAAAACATCAAAATAAACACATTTCACCTATGGGTATTTTTCCAAATATGAACCGTAGGTTAAATTATTGCTAGAATAACCTAAATCAAGTTATCGGGACTATAATAACGTAAAGAACTTTAAAAATGGGGCTTCGAATCACTTACTATGGAGCTTGGAAGCTTGAAAACCCTAAATATGGCTTCCCCCTTGCTGATTTCGTTCACCATGGGGAAGATGGACAAATTTTTGGCTATTTTGGCCTTTTTAATTCTTTTAATTACTAAATGACCAAAATGCCCCCAACTTAAAAATTTTTTATTTCACTTATCTCTTGTCCATTTTTTTCCAAAAAGTTAACCAATGGTCTAATTACCATTTAAGGACCTCCAATTTAAAACTTCATAACAATTGGACACTTCTAGCATGTAGAACTCAACTTTTGCACTTTTTACAATTTAGTCCTTTTGACTAAATTGAGTGCCCAAACGTCAAAAATTTCGAACGAAATTTTCATGAAATCATTTTGTGAAATCGTAGACCATAAAAATATAATGAAAATAATTTTTTTCTCGTCGAATTGGTCGTCCCGAAACAACTATTCTGACTAGCTCAAAATTCGGGCCGTTACAACTCTCCCCCTTTAGGGATTTTCGTCCTCGAAAATCTTACCAGATAGTAGATTAATGATTTGCTTGCACACAGTACATTTCAAATTCAAACATGATTTTGGACTTTCATATCTTTTATAGATAATCACATAAATTCATACGAAAATCAGGATAGTGATATTTCAGCATCTAAAGCTACACAAAGTATCGAAAAAATTACAATCCATATAGAATGATATTCATTCCTATGATAAAAGAAAATGTCTAGAAAGATCAAGGTCACTCATAATTAATGGAATCCAAAGTAACAGAACCAGTATAATCTTCACGTATATTCAATAGAACAATAACCAGTAGAAACAAAATATTAGCCTGGCTCAGACTTTACCGTCGATTTTTATATTCACGCAAGGGAATAAATACAAAAAAAAACATGGCAATGTCGAACATAACCCAAACAAACCAATAATTCTTTCATCTATTAATATGTTTAGCTAATGTTCTTATATGACAAGAATTCTTTTTGAAACTAAACAGTCACATATACTTTTGAGGATAATTGTACACACAGACTGTCTAAAAGGAATCATAGTAATTACCCCGTATAGCTATTGTACTCAGCTATTAATACAATACAAACATTACTCAATTGTCTAATTCTGTCATTAGAATTTTCACATTATCTCTTTACTAATAGAAATCGATCCAAAAAAACTTTCGGTTAATTCTTTCTTTAAATAACATACCTGAATAAATCATTTAATCGGATTTAACTTCTTCTGTGACAGTAACTTTGCATAATCTGAGTAGTCTTCAGAACTATCCAATATGTCTCTTTTTATATTGTCTTCATTTGCTAATTCATTCACTTTTCCGACCACATTATTAATCTTCCATACACAAACTTCTGTAACACTACACTCGTAACCTTATTCAACCAACATCTTACAAATTTCATTGTAACATTTTACTGATAAGGGGGGTGAGTGTAGTATAGCCTCAAATTTATCTTGCACATAAAGGCGCATAACACATACTATCACAAATAGCCAATTCATTACTAATTTCACATTCTCAAAGCATCTAATAAACATTTGCTTTTAATCACTTTTGTTCTCAACACATAATTCACATGCCAACTCAAACCACTAATTCACAATCGAAATTTCTATATAGCATCATAATTCAAATATCATAACTCATGTGCTCATATAATTATAACATTTATCAATAACAAAATGTTATACTCTTTGATCCATGCCTTTATGAGTTTCAACTCATAATCAATACATTTTCACTCAAACATTTAAGTGTTTACTTCTATACTGTCAGAATTAATTCAGTTGAAAAACATATCTGTCTCATCAAGATAATTTTCGTCATAAAACAATACTGATGAAGGGGTGATGGTGAGGACATAAAGCTTTTAACTTACTCTCACAGATACACATATATATATGACTTTGCATTCATCATCAATGTAATACCATCATAATCGCGTAGTTCATTCTAAACAAATTAACACATCTATTTATTATGACTATTTTTTGTCACCCACAATTTCACACAATGAATTTACTTACTCGAGCTCAATATTAATATCTATTTAAATTCCGATACTTAGCTTCTATTTTACTTACCGAAATTTATTCAATTAGAGAACGTCTTACAGAATTGAGTTTATGTTAAGCACATAGCATCATATAATCACCAACATACTTGGATGAGCTTATCACAATATAAGTTTTTTTAACTTATGATCATCTCTTTTCATTCTTTCTGAAATATAGAATTTTTTTTCATTCCAACTATCTATCTTCATACTCATAAGTGCACCGAATTTATTCTCTTAGCTAAGGACATGCTTAGTTACATATAACTCAAATCACATCTCGATAATTCAATTCACTTTAATAAAACAACTATATTGATTTCAACTATCAAACACTAACATATCAAGATACTATTTTCTTCATGGTGAGGATACAGCTCAAACACACAATCTTTCAACATTCTTTTAGCATGTAAACCAAAGATCCTTTAACCGTATTAGTTTAAGGAAACATATATTTTGATTGAAATCATTAACTTTAATCAAATTTACTTGAGGAAAAATTCAATCATATAATTTTAAGTTTCTGCTTTCATTATTTATACCTTTCTAAATTTCGTTTCTTCATAAGCACATTTCAATTACCTCAATATAAATTTTCATCATTATTGAAAGCAGCTCGGTTAGATGTCATCTCTGTCTTAACAGAACAATTTCCTTAGAGGCAGAAGGTATTACACTATCACGAGTAATAATATGACATATATAGCTAAACTCACATACGCTATGTTAGTCCGAGAACCGACTAAACCATAATTTTGATACCACTAAATGTAACACCCCAAACTTAGCCTAAACATTAGGGCCAAATCTGGTGATGTCACATTGTAACACCCCTTACCCGTATTCTACACTGAAATAGGGTACGACGCATTACCAGAATAAATACACTTATAAACATATTAAACCGAGTTATAAAATTTTATCCAAATTAAAAACTTTCAAATTATTATCTTCGAGTCGCTAATTAGGGTTTACGAGGCTCAATACATACCCATTCATATGCTCAATATATCCGTTAAATCAATCCAATATTGAAGAATCCACTTTAAGTCAGAATCAATATTAATCACAATCATAAACCTTTTCATGTTATTTTCATATATCACTAACTGAACTTTGAATGTCAATTTACGAATATGTAATTCACTAACACATTCTGGTATATACAATGTTTAATTGATGAAATCATTTAATTGAGCTAAATTTCATATTCACTCCAAATTTTCTTCTATATTCATAAATGCTTTCACATACCATTTACCTAACCAATTTCTCGAACCAAGCTATCACACAACAATAATATATCACCTGTGCTTCATGAATTCAATGTTCGAATCTTATCGCCATCAAATCCATGTCATTCGAATACTTAAATTTTATTCAAGCATATATTATTTCGTTTCATATACCAAGTATATGTCAAAATTACGAATACGCAATTAATTCATTTTTCATTTATTTAACTAGCAAATTAATCTCAAAATTCATAACACTTCATTACTTAAGATATGCCATAAAACACTCCTTTAACATAAATTAGCACCATGACCGAATTTTCGGTATGCTATTTACTCCCCTTTTTCCGAATCACATAGCAAAATAGTACAGATATGTATGTATTTTAATACTATAATTATGCATCAACTTACCAACATGCATTAATTCATGAGCCACTCATGACATCATTTCATGCCAAATATACCACACGCATATGCTATGAAACTTTATTTTCTCTATGAGCTTACCATGACCAGTAATGCACCAATATAAGCATCACTCCTATTTCAACATTTATCGATTATAATTAGACATTTAACCAATTATACACAATTCATTCATATACTTTATTGTTCTCCTCCTCCTCTCCATCCCACTTCCTTTATGAATATAACATGCTTAAATAGCATTATACAAATTTCACTATTCACTTATATTTAAATTCAAAGTTGTCTAGTCGAGTTACAGTCAGTAAATTATTTCCATCTGGAGCTACAGAGCTCCAAATTATGTTTTGTTAAATTTCCCCGAATTTAGACACAGATATCTTCTTATCATAAAATTTTTAGAATTTTTTTCTTAGCCAATTAGTATTTTTTATTATTTAAAATCACCCATGTTTAACAGCTCAACATCTCTGACCTCTCTTCACTAAAAATGAATTATCTCATTGGACAAAATTCAGATGATATTTCCATTTATTTCCTTTGAAACATTAAAAATTCTAAGCATATAAATTATAACTCATAATTATTTTTATACAATTTTTAATTGTTTTCCAAAATTTAGAACAAGAGATTCCTAAATCAATTTGTCCCCGCCTCACTAAAATTCAAATATCTCAATATATATAACTCTTTTTTTTGCTTTGTTTCTTTTATATTAAAATAGATTATTAAAATTTCATTTCATATCTAATTCACTCTCTAATTCAATTTCCAAAATTTTTGGTGATTTTTCAAAGTCATACTATTGTTACTGTCCAAAACTATTGTGTTGCTAATTTTACTTTTTCATAATTTCACCTTTTCACTTTCAATCATTATTCAATTCAGTTCCACAAATATATTCATCATTCAAGCACACTTAATCGTTACATGATCTCATGTATTTTCACTTAGTCAATTTCCTGATGAACACTTCGGAATAATAACAGATACACGGTGGATTCAGCACACAGCAACCACCCATTGTAATCAATGATATCTGGTGGGATGAGCACATAGCAACCACCTTATAATTAATGATATCGTTTCACATAGTAGCGTACACATAGTACTACACATGTGAACATCACTATCCGATACACGTAGTAGCCTGCAAATAGTATTACACATGTGATCGAAGCTATCCGGTACACATAGTAGCCAGGACATAGTACTACACATGCGACCTATCATTCTGGTACACGTAGTAGCCTGCACATAGTACTACACACGTGACCATCACTTTCACTTTCACATAGTGGCCTACACACATTCCATGCCACACATTTGATTATTTCTGTGACTTCATTCGTATCCCTTTTTATTCCGAATGTTCAATCGGGAAATTTCTCACTTTTTCTCATTTTTTCCTTTTTCACTAATCAAAGTCAATTCCTTGTCTTTCTTGACTTATAATAACACATTTAACTTATTTAGCACTCACATTATTCAATCCAGTCCAAAAATCACATTTTGGAAAAATTATATTTTTGCCCCTAAAGTTTCACAAAATTATGATTTTACCCCTAGGCTCGGAAATTAAATTTTATTCCTTGTTTTTATGTTTTATGACATGCTGAACATTTTTCCCTTCTATGGAAACATCAAATTCTCACTCTAACACTTACCTATTAACATTAGGTATTTTTACCGATTATGTAAATTTACTCGTTTTCACTTAAAATCGGCTAGCAAAAGTTATGTAACATAATTTCAAGCTTCGTATTCTACCATAAAACATCAAAATAAACACATTTCACCTATGGGTATTTTTCCAAATATGAACTGTAGGTTAAATTATTGCTAGAATAAGCTAAATCAAGTTATCGAGACTCTAAAAACGTAAAGAACTTTAAAAACGAGGCTTGGAATCACTTACTATGGAGCTTGGAAGCTTGAAAACCCTAAATATGGCTTCCCCCTTGCTGATTTCGTTCACCATGGAGAAGATGGACAAATTTTTGGCTATTTTGGCCTTTTTAATTCTTCTAATTATTCAATGACCAAAATGCCCCCAACTTAAAAATTTCCTATTCCACTTATCTCTTGTCCATTTTTGTCCAACAAGTTAACCAATGGTCTAATTACCATTTAAGGACCTCCAGTTTAAAATTTCATAACAATTGGACACTTCTAACATGTAGAACTCAACGTTTGCACTTTTTACAATTTAGCCCATTTGACTAAATTAAGTGCTCAAACGTCAAAATTTTCAAACGAAATTTTCACGAAATCATTTTGTGAAATCGCAGACCATAAAAATATAATGAAAATAAATTTTTTTTCTCGTCGAATTGGTGTTCTCGAAACCACTATTCTGACTAGCCCAAAATTCAGGCTGTTACAAGAGCATTAGCTAAACCAAATGGCATCACAAGAAACTCATAGTGCCCATCCCTAGTCCGGAAAGTAGTCTTTGGAACATCTGACTCTTTAACCTACAACTGATAGTAACCAGATCTCAAATCTATATTGGAGAACACAGTGGCTCTTTTCAGTTGGTCAAACAAATCATCAATTCTAGGCAATGGATATTTATTCTTTATTGTTATTTTGTTAAGCTGCCGATAATCTATACACAACTTCATCGAACTGTCTTTCTTTCTACAAAAAGCACTGGTGCATCCCACGGAGAACAACTAGGCCTTATAAAACCTTTATCAGTTAATTCCTGCAACTGAGCTTTCAATTATTTCAATTCCAACGGGGTCAATCTATAAGGAGTAATAGAAATAGGAGTGGTACCTGGAATCAACTCAATACCGAACTCAACTTCTCTAATAGGAGGCAAACCTAGCAATTCTTCCAGAAATACATTGGAACACTCACAAGCTATTGGCACTGGTTCAATTTTCAACTCTGGATATTTAGTATTCAATACAAAAGCAATATAAGCTTCATACCCTTTTCTCAAACATTTCTGAGCAAACATAACAGAAATCATAGCAAAAGAACTATATGACTCATCTGAATTAGCCCGGATAATATCATCGTTTTTGAATTTCAACTAAATGTATTTCTTTTCGCAATTTACTATCACATCATCGGCAGTCAACCAATCCATACCAAGAATCACATCAAACTCAACAAATACTTTGTCCACTAACACATACTGGCCTAATGGATTCGATACGTTAGTCACAAATTCTGTAGATTCTATGTGCATGTTCATACTAGGCATCAATTTCATGCAAACATAGGAATGGGTCAAACCCGGATCAATCAAAGCAATAACGCTAGTATTATAGAGAGAATATGTACCCATAATAACATCGGGAGAAGGTGCCTCTTCGCGAGCACGAATAGCATAAGTCCTTGCGGGTGCTCTAACATCTGGTCTAGCTACTGAGTCTCTGGACATACCCCTGTTACTTGCTCCAACTCCCAGATTCCTCTGTGGTCTGCCTCTAGTGGGAACATTTCCTGACATTGCACTCGATATTACTTTCCTTTTAACTATTTCAGGACAATCCCGAATAAAATGATCTAGTGCACCACATCTGAAACAAGCATTTTCATTTGCTCGGCACTCACCGAGATGACGTCTACCACATTGAGTACACTTCTGTCTAGATGGTCGAGTACCACCCACACTTGCGACTGCAGTAGTCTGAGCTCTTGAACCCACAAAACTTTTGTTTCGGCTAGGATACCCGACTGAAAAATTTGTTCTAGTAGAGAACTCTCTAGGCCTCTTGGATATAGACTAAAATGATCTGCTCATCTACCTTTTCTTCGAGTTTTGAACTTTAATTTCAGCTTTGCCCTTTTCTTTTTCTTTTAACAACTCCTCTGCCTTACAGGCTCTCTCAACAAAAACAACAAACTCTTTTATCTCTAGAACACCAACTGACAGTCGGATATCATCATTGAGGCCATCTTCAAATCTTTTGCACATCATAGCTTTTGTAGATACATACTCTCAAGCATACTTGCTATGTCTGACAAATTCACGTTCATACTCAGTAACAGTTATCTTACTCTGCTTTAACTCAAGGAATTCTTTTCTTTTCTGGTCAATAAACCTCTGACTGATATACTTTTTACTGAACTTCTCCTGAAAGAAATCCCAAGTAACTCTCTCACTCAGTACAACTGATACAAGAGTCTTCCACCAATGGTAGGCCGAATCTCTAAGAAGTGAAACAACACACTTCATACACTCCTCAGGTGTACAGGATAACTCATCAAAAACTCTGATAGTATTCTGGAGCCAAAATTTTGCTCTCTCTGCATCATCATCTTTAGTAGCCTGAAACTCTTCAGTCCCTTGTTTTCTGATCTTATCAACTTGTGGTGTTTCTCTTATAGATGTACTTGTACCTGTAACTCGAAGAGCTACATGGGGAATCTAAAAATCATGAGGGGGTGGAGGTCCAACAGCCGAATTCATACGAACGAACTCGGTAAACCATTCATTCATAGCTTGGAAGAAGGCTTCTCGAGCCCATCCCTTCTGCAGGAGCGGGCGCATTACTCTCTACATCACCTGCACCAGCTCGTTCGAAATCCATAACTATAAAAAAAACATTTTCACATCGTCAAGAGTCATCACACTATCAAAATACAAGTATGGCATGTATAACTAAACTCTTATTCATACTAAATATTCTATGAACCGGCTAAACCTGCTCTAATACCAAAAAAATGTAACACCCCTTACCCAAGACCGTTGCCGAAATTGAGTACGAAGCGTTATCTGACTTAACTTACTAATTTGGAGCATAAAAATTTGCTTTTAAAATTAATTCTCTCACGTTCAATCAATATGTCCCTAAAAAGGATCCTCGAGACCCTAAAACATGCAATGAAAATTATTCGGGTCCAAACCGGGAATATTAAAAAAAATTTTATCACTTAAAAAAATCAAAATAATTTATTTCACTATTCATAATAAAACCGTCCACTTGCGTAATAGTCACTAAATTAATTATAACTTGAGTTATGAAACTCGAAATTTAGATCCATAAATTTTTCTTGAAACTAGACTCATATACCTTTTAACCATAAAATTTTAAGAATTTTTGGGTTGGCCAATTAGTACAGTTTATTAGTTAAAGTCTCCCTTGTTTCACTATTCGACAGTCATGACCTCACATCACTAAAAATTAAATATCTCATTATACAGACTCCATATGACGCTTTTGCTTATTTCTACTGAAATTAAACTCACTAAGGAATTAGGACATATAAATTATAACTCTGAATTCTTTCTGTACGATTTTTAATGATTTTATAAAGTCAAAATAGGGGACTTTAGAAACCATTCTGACCGTGACTCATTAAAATTCTAATATCTCATAATATAAAATTCCTTTGCCTGCACTGTTTCATTCATAGGAAAATAAACTCAATAAAATTTAACCCTATATCTCATTCATTCTCTAATTCCATTTCTACTAATTTTGGTGATTTTTCAAATTCACGTCACTCTTGCTGTCCAAAAACTACACCATTGCAAATTTTTACTCTTTTATAATTTCTTTGTATTAACCCACATTTAAACATCCATAATACCAAACATGTTCTTAATTAGCCATTTTAATAGAAAATCATTCACCATATCATATGAACACGCTCAAAATGACTAAGTCCCTATACATGCCATAACTTTACACGTTTCGAAATTACATAATACCGAGATGTCCGTGGATAGTGTGAGACGAACTCCGACGTCCTTATGATCCCTGAACTGACTTAGCGATACTATAAAAGAAAGAAGGAAAATAAAGAAAGTAAGCATAAAGCTTAGTAAGTTTACAAATAAATAAATAACAACATTTGTCATAAACAATTATATTCATAAATTTTCATTAAGCATTAAGATCTTTCCTTTCTTATTTACTTACTCTCTTGCTTGTTTACTTACTTGCTTGCCCAAAAAACTCATGATTATAACTTATTCCTTCATTGCTGAAATTTCTTTTCTTAATTGATACCTGAGATACTCTTAATCTTATTAACCCACCTGAACTTGTCTATTAGGCTTTTACTTGAACTTTCATGTAACATCGTCTATTTACTAGCGCGTTGAATCACTTGGAATACGAAGGATACTCGGGTCTCTTGTCTGAATATAACATGCCAAAGCTATGTCCTAGACATAGTCTTACATGGGATGCTTCTTGTATAGTCAATGCCATATCCCAGATATACATGGGAGTTCTCATATTGGTGCCCATGCCATGTCCTCATCTCGGTGCCAACGCCTTGTCCCAGACATGGTCTTACATGGGATGTCCCATAACCTCAATGATGCCAATTGCATGTCCCAGACATGGTCTTTCATGGGATCTCATCCCTTTAATGTCATGACATTTGTATCTGATACATTCTAATGTTTCAACGAGACTTTTTAACACTGATTCTCTGTCATCTCATACTTGAGTCAACATTAAATAATTTCATGAAATAAGTACATAATTGCTGAAAAATAACAACACTAATAATAATTATTGAAATATTGTACTTATTTACCATAAACTTACCTCGGTACAAAATATGATCAAATCTAGCACTTTAGTCCTCAACCTTTTTCTTTCCCCGGTCTAACTCTGGATTTCTTTCTTCTTGGTCTATAATAGCAAATTTAGCTTATTTAATACTCACATTCATTAAAACAGTCCTTGACTCAACTTTGGAAAAATTACAATTTTTCCCGTAAACTATTGCATATTTACACTTTTGTCCCAAAGCTCAAAAATTAAACTTTATCCCTTATTCTTATGTTTTTTGGCATGATGAACATTTTTCCCTTTTATGGCAACATCAAATTCCCAGTCTAACACTTATGAACATTAGGTATTTTTACCTATTATGTCGTTTTCACTTAAAATTGCTTAGCAAAAGTTGTTTAGCATGATTCCAAGCTTCATATTCTACCATAAAACATCAAAATAAACACATTTCACCTATGGGTATTTTTCCAAATATGAACCCTAGGTTAAATTATTCCTAGAATAAGCTAAATCAAGTTACCCGGACTCTAAAAAAGTAAAGAACATTAAAAATGGGGCTTGGGATCACTTACTATGGAGCTTGGAAGCTTGAAAACCCTAATTATGGCTTCCCCCTTGCTAAATTTTGCCAAATGAAGAAGATGAGCATATTTTGCCATCTTTTCCCCTTTTTAATTCTTTTTATTACTAAATGACTAAAATACCCTTCACTTAAAAATATCCTATTTCACTTATCTCATGTCCATTTTTGTCCACAATTTAACCAATGGTCTATTTTCATTTACGGACCTCTAATTTAAAATTTCATAACAATTGGACACCTCTAACATGTAGAACTCAACTTTGGCACTTTTTACAATTTAGTGCTTTTGACTAAATTGAGTGCCCAAATGTCAAAATTTTCAACGAAATTTTCAAAAAATAATTCCGTTAAATTGTAGATCATAAAATATAATAGAATAAATTTTTTTAAATTATTTTTCTGATCTAATTTGTGGTCCTGAAACCACTGTTCTGACTAGGCCCGAAATCGGGATGTTACAGATATATTCCCAGTTCGCTGACGTCTATCACACTCTTGTACGAATTCGTAGGCATCTCTATTCATAGTTGGCCAATAAAATCCTAATTGTAGCACTTTCTAGGCTGGCCTTTTTCCACCGAAATGCCCTTTGTATGGAGATGTATGGCATCCTTATAAAATGTCATATATCTCTTCCTTTGCTACACACCTCCGGACCAACTAATCCGCACAATGTCAAAACACATATGGTTCCTCCCAAACGTAATTTTTTTATTCATAGGCTATCCTCTTTTTCTATTGCCAAGATGTCTGTGCAGGAAAGACTCATCTTTCAATATAATTGACATAATCTATATACCGTAATGGTGTATGCTTGCTCAGCCTGATATGATGGATTTCTAAATTAAATAATTTCTCATTTGCAATAGTTTGTTTAATTTCTCCAATACTCTCTACTTTTAAATTATTCTCGATTCTGGATAATTGATCTATAATTTTCTTTTCAGTTCCGTTCCTATCCATTATCAATAAATTGAATTCCTAAAGCAGTAAAACCCATCTCATTAGTTTGGATTTTGTTTCTTTTTCATCATAACGTATTTTAACACAGAATGGTTAGTATACACATAAACTCTATCCCCATTGAGTAGGGTCAAAATTTTTCACAAGCATACACTACTACTAGCATCTCTTTTTTAGTTGTAGTGTAGTTGCATTGTGCGGGATTTAACGTTTTCCTTGCATAGTGAATAGCCCCAAATATGTTATTCCGCTTTTATCCTAAAACTGCACCTACTGCATAATCACTAGCATCACACATAATAAGAAAAGGTTCTAACAAGTTAGGGGTGATGATTATTGGAGTAGATATAAGTGTTTCTTTTATTACCTCAAAGGCTTTGATGCAACTTTGGTCAAATATGAAAGGTGTCTCTTTCTGAAGGAATTAATTTAGAGGCTTAGAGATGTTAGAAAAGTATTTTATAAACTCTAGTTAAATCCCGCATGGCCTAAAAAAGTTTCAAACTCCTTTAAAAATTGTAGGAATAAGAAGATTTTTCATAACCTCAAATTTGGCTTTATCAACTTCCATACCTTTTCTTAATATCTCATGCGCCAATACCAATCCTTATTTCACCATGAAATAACATTTTTCCCAGTTAAAAACTAGATTAGTCTCTTCGTATCGTTTTATAACTTTCTTAAGATTACTTTGAAATTCTTGAAAAGAGTCTCCATAGACTAAAAAGTCATCCATGAAAAAAATCCAATCCTTCTTCTAACATATCAGTAAAGATAGCAGTCATGCATCTCATAAAGGTTGCTAGAGCATTACATAGGAAAAGAAGGCATTCTTTTAAAAGCATAAGTACTAAAATGACATGTGAAAGTAGTTGTCTCTTGATGATCGGGGTGGATTGGGATTTGATGGTACCCCGAGTAGCCATCAAGGAAACAATAGTAATCTTTACCTGCTAAACGATCAAGCACTTGATCAATAAAAGGCAAAGGGAAATGGTCTTTTTTTGTTGCATCATTAAATTTTTGGTAGTTAATACATACTCTCCAACTAGTAACTGTTCTCATTGGAATTAAATCGTTTTTATCATTCTCAACTACAGTTAGACCTCTCTTCTTTGGAACACACCCAGTAGGAATAACCCATTCACTATCAGAAATAGCGTAATTAATGTTTGCATCTAGCCATTTAAGCAATTCCTTAATTACCACTTCTTTCATTCCTGGATTAAGTCTACACTGAGCATCAACAAGTATTTTTCCCTCTTCTCTTATGATCTTATGTAGACAAAACGCAGGAATAATTCCTTTAATATCAGCAATCGTCCATCCTATCACCTTTTTATGCATTTTTAAAACACTTAGTAGAGCCTCTTCTTGGGTTGGTTCTAAACCTACAGCAAAAATCACTATAAGAGTATTTTGTTCTCCTAGATAGCCATATTTTAAGTGTGTGGGTAACGACTTCAGTTCTAATTCAGAAGGTTTAATAATAGACGACACCAATTTTGTTGAATTCAGGATTATTTTTTCTGGTTGCTCCTTACTTTGCCTCCACAAATCAAGTTGGAATACCATGTGATCATTTTCTTGTTTAGCATTATCCCTTTATTCTTCTATTTCGTAATTGTTTAACTCTTTTATAATTAACTCCAATTGGTTACATTCTTGCTCTTTTTCATTTCTTTTACATTCTAGTCCCTCAGTTTCCACTTCATCATATTCCTCCTAGAAAGATTATTTAATGCTAGATTTCTCCAGTATTTCCATAACTTCCTCCTAAGTTTTCGTCCAAATACTTCCACTAGTCATAATATCAAATTTTTTTCTATTCTAACTTTTCAACCCATAATAGAAATGTTGTGTCTGAACTTAGAAGTGTATACCTCAACCTAATATGGATCTGAGAATTGTTTTAAACATTTCCCATGTCTATCCCAATGTTTCAGTAATAAATTGCTTAAAATAAAATAATTCTATATAAGTACTGAGTACCTTTGTCACAGGTGCTTTTCGGCGAAGAAAAAGCTGCACAAACTTAGTCCAAGTAGTAATGGTGTTTGGGGGAAGCGCTTCTAGCCACATTTTTTTCCTTCCAGTCAAGTGCAAATGGAATCAATAACAATTTGATAGCATCTGTTGGAAAACTAACGTAAGTAACGGTGGTACATATATGATCAAATCTCCACAAAAATGCTATAGGGTCCTCATTTTTGTTATTGATAAACTTGACATTTTTAGATATCCATGTTACTAAAGAAGGATTTAATTCAAAATGTTTGTCGGAATGACAGGACAGGAAATGCTAGGTCGTAAACAATATATATCAAACAAGATTCCTAAAATTTTCTTAATGTTAGTAGTTTTACTTATAGATAAATTAATCATATCTATAACCTAAAAAATTTCCTAATTATTCTTTGAAGTGAAAAAATTAAAATCAAACTAGTGGCGTTGCCTCTTCGGCAATACACCAACAACTTGATTGCCTCCGGACGTACTAACGTCCAGAGTGTGAATACTACAATAAATTATATGGATGTATGAGGCAATGTCCGTAAGTATATGGGTCCAATTGTAATATAGTTACAACGGAGTATGTGAGTACTCCAAGGATCGTAACCAAGGTAGGCGAATGCTAGATAAATTTTAACCTAAACACTGAAAGATCTCATTAGTACTTTAATTTAGTTATAGTACGAAAATAAAATAAAAGGAGTTTTTAATATATTCATAATAATAAAATAAAATCCAAGAGATCAAATTATATAATTAATCAAATATTATTATCGATATTAACTCGCTTCAGTAATTCCCATCAAATGTCGTTCTGGGTTCCTCGTCAATCAACTAGTCACTATCCAAGTAGGATCTTTAAATAATCCACTACAATAACGAGCTAGTAAGGACTACTTATCTTCTGACCTCACAGGCCAAACTGGTTTGGGGTAAAGGTTTTCACGGATAAGGCATACCAATTTTGGGTTAATTCCTACCTTGATGACTTCCTAAGGTTGTAAGGCCTAGGGTTTTGGATTCTTCCTTTTCAAAACGGTTAATACGTTGAGTAACCATAGAAAATCATTAATAGTACATACCTTCACTCATTAACCCCCTCAGAGGGATTAGTTCCTCATGGTTTTCACGAACATTATAGAATCGATATAGAGAATAAGCATGACAAACTAATCGAAAGTATAGAGTTTTAAGAAAATGCCTGATTTGTATTAAAAATGAATATGAATCCACATTTTTTATTATCTTCCACAAATCAAATCTCTTGAGATAAACAAAGAATAACTTGAAAATAAATCTAAAACCTAAAAAGAAAGAAAAGTTAAACTCAAATTAAAATCATAATTCTAAAATGAGTAATTGGTGTCGATAACATGTGACAAAAGAGTCTATTTATAGATTTCAAGGGGATGTCATCCTTAACCTTAGGTTAGTTGACATTTTCGTGCTTTAAGTTTGATTGTGCGGACCAAAACGCCCCTTGGCTTATGTTAGTTTCTATCCAGAATCAATGTCGCAATACACCAAGACCTGTGTTGTGACAAAGGAGTCAGTATACTCCTCTTAGGATGTCTTCAAGGGAATTTCGTGACACCATTAGTTTGTGTCACAACAAAGAAGGTAGTTTCAAGATTTCTCCATTCTGCTCCAACTGTTGAGACATTAATCGTTTCGTGTTATGAAATAACAACTAACATCTGTTTATTATGCCTTCTAATGGTCTTCTGCGAACACTTACTAGGTTTATTAGCTTATTCTTAGGCCTCATTCAAACCTGAAACACCAATTACCTGAGACTGTTTCCGGAGTTGAGCATGAGGCGTTACTTGACTTAAATTAAAAGTTCGGGGAATAAAAATTTACTTTTAAAAGTTATTTCACTATTCATAATAAGGCTGTCCACCTGCGAAGCAGTCACTAAATCAATTATAACTTGAGCTACAAAACTCAAAATTTAGATTCGTAAATTTTTCCTGAAACTAGACTCATATATATTTTTACCATAATTTTTTTAGAATTTTTAGTTTGGCCAATTAGTATACTGTATTAGTTAAAGTCTCCCTTATTTCATTGATCGACTGTCCTGACCTCTCATCACTAAAATTCAATTATCTCATTGTACAGACTTCATATAGTGTTCTCACTTGTATCTGCAGAAACTAGACTTAATAAATAATCTAGAACTATAAATTAAAACTCATAAATATTTTTGTACAATTTTTAATGATTTTCCAAATTTAGAATAGGGGATTCCAAAAACCACTTGGACCTTGTCTAACTAAAATGCAAATATCTCAGAATACATAATTTCTTTGTCTACACCGTTATTTTTCTATGAAAATAGACTCAATAAGATTTAATTGTATATCTCATCTACCCTCTAATGCATTTTCTACTATCCTTGGTGATTTTTCAAAATCACATCACTACTGCTGACTCAAAACTGATTTACTAGCAATTTTTACTTTTTCATGATTTCTATGCATAATTTAGCACCTAGACATTTATAAGAAGAAACACCTTCATACTTAGTAATTTTAATAATTATTCATCATAAAATATTTACATATCATCTTTTGGTCATATCTTAAGAATATACAATCGACATGACCAAGTCCCCATACATGCCATAGCTCAAAACATTTATAGTCTTAAAATACTGAGTTGTGGTGGTTGATAGTGTGAACGCTCTTCGACGTCTTCAAGATCCTGACTATGCTTGATAATACTATATGAAAGAAAAAGAAATAAAAGAAGTAAGCATAAAGCTTAGTAAGTTTACAAGTAAATAAATAACAACATTTATTATACACAATTATATTCAAAAATTTTCATTCAGCATTAAGATCTTTACTTTCTTCTTTACTTACTCTCTTACTCGTTTACTTACTTGCTTGCTTAACTTACTCCTTCGTTGCTGAAATTTCTTTTCTCAACTGATAACTGAGATACTCTTAATCTTATTAACTCACATGAACTTGTCTATTAGGCTTTTACCTGAACTTTCATGTAACATCGTCTATTTACTAGCCCGTTGAATCACCTGGAATACTAAGGATACTCGGGTCTCCTATCTGAATATAACATGCGAAAGCTATGTCCCATATATAGTCTTACATGAGATGTTTCTTGTATTGCCAATACCATATCCCAGATATGGTTTTACATGGGAGTTCTAATATAGGTGCCCATGCCATGTCCCAAACATGGTCTTACGGGGGACCTCTCATTTCAGTGCCAACGCCATGTCCCAAACATGGTTTTACATGAGACCTCTCATCTCGGTGCCAATGCCATGTCCTAGACATGGTCTTACATGGGACCTCTCATCATCTCAATGATGCCAATGCCATGTCCCAGACATGGTCTTACATGGGATCTCATCCTCTTAATGTCATGACATTTGTATCTGATACATTCGTCATGTTTCAACGGGGCCTTTTAACACTGATTCTCTGTCTTATCATACTTGAGTTAACATTAGATATTTTCATGAAATAAACACATAATTGCTGAAAAATAACAGCATTAATAATAATTATCAAAATATTGCATTTATTTACCGTAAACTTACCTCATACAAAATTGTGATCAAATCTAATACTTTAGTCCTCAATCTTTTTTTCCCCAATCTAGCTCCGGATTTTGTTCTTCGTGATCTATAATTGCAAATTTAGCTTATTTAATACCCACATTCATCAAAACAGTCCTCGACTCTAACTTTGACAAAATTACAATTTTGCCCCTAAACTTTTACATAATTACACTTTTTCCCCAAAGCTCAGAAATTAAACTTCATCTCTTATTCTTATGTTTTATAACATGCTGAACATTTTTCCCTTCTATGATAACATCAAATTCTTACTCTAACACTTATGAACATTAGGTATTTTTGCCGATTATGTCAATATACTTGTCTTCACTTAAAATCGACTAGCAAAAGTTGTTTAATATAATTTATAGCTTCATATTCTATAATAAAACATCAAAAATAAACATATTTCATCTATGAGTATTTTTCCAAATATGAACCCTAGGTTAAATTATTGCTAGAATATGTTAAATTAAGCTATCAGGATTCTAAAAACGTAAATAACATTAAAAACGGGGCTAGAACAGACTTACAATCGAGCTTGGAAGCTTGAAAAACCCTAGCCATGGTTTTCCCTTGTGAAATTTGGCCATGGGGTTGAAGATGGACAAAAATTGGCTTTTAATTTTGTTTTTAATTCATTTTAATAACTAAATGACCAAAATGCCCTTAATGAAAAACTTTGGAAACATGCCTAACCATGTCCATATTTATCTACCAACTTAACCAATGGTCTAATTTCCATATAAGGACCTCCAATTTAAAATTTCATAAAAATTGGACACCTCTAACATGTAGAACTCAACTTTTGTACTTTTTACAATTTAGTTCTTTTAACTAAATTGAGTGCCCAAACGTGGAAATTTTCGAAATAAATTTTCATGAAATCATTTTGTGAAATCGTAGACCATAAAAATATAATAAAATAATTTATTTTCCTCATCAGATTTGTGGTCCCAAAACTACTGTTCTGACTAAACCCAAAATCAGAATGTTACAGAACCCTAAGTTCAATAAAAGACACAATCTGTACATTTTATTAACTTTAAGAAATCTTGAAAAAACATAATTAAAACCTAATGAAATGCTTGCTTTCAAGCTCCTAAAAGGCAAAAATTTGTTTAACCTGCTACACCAATTACGGCAAATCATGTGCCAACTCTACGAGCCATGCTTGATACGAAACAAAGCAGTCTGCTCACAATAGTAGCAACACTTTGGTATAGTCCTTCTAACAAAGCCTTCCTTCAATTAGCAAGCCTGAGAAGGAAAAAGTAACAAAGTAAGTTCATACAAGCTTAGTGAGTTCCAAAGAGAAATCATACATAACATTACTGATAGTACAATTGAACCTTTTTGAAGGATTTACACACATTCACATAGCACGCCCAATGGCGTATACAGAACACAGACAGACTTAGTATGCCAACTTACTTATCACTTGGGTGCATACTGTAAGCCAACTCAACACAACTTTGACAAATCCATTCTCATGCCAGCCACATACCCAAAATTTAGAATCAGAAGCATATCATTTAGTCTTATTCATATACATTATCCCCCTTAACTCCTCTTATCATTTTCATTCAAACTAACATATTTTATCTTGATATGCCAATTTGATTTGCAATATAGGTTCCCTACTGAAGGCTAGACAAACATACCTCATCACCTTATATCAATTCATATCATATCATACATATCAGAAATAGATGGTAGTGACTTAAAATTGAAGAATGGCGCTTAATTTTTTATCACAGACAGGCTGCATTCAGACTAAAGACTTTAGATAACCATTACCCACACAACATCTTTCTTCCATTAGAAAGGAGAATTACTTACCTTACACGAATTATAAAATAAAGAAAAATTACAACACATGGAAGTAAGAAGGAACTCATCAGAAACTCTAGTACAATACTATAAAAGTAGGTCCATTGCCTTTATCATTAGGACCTTTGTTAACTTCTTGAGCTAAAATAAAGATAATTAAACATATTAGATCATCAATCGATCAAATTTGATCATGCATGCAAAAATCAACAATAGTTAATCCAGAATTAGGAAGTTTCCTTCCTCACATACTATTCTAACATCTATGCATGTAGAACAAGAAACACGTAATTGACTTAGAGGGTAACCTACCAGTGAGTCGGTACTAACGTAAAAGTTAGTTGAATACTACAAACCTTACTTTGAAGAGGTTTTATGATATTGGGTTTTTAAAGAGTTTTCAAAGGAAATCAATGAAGAAGAAGAAAAAGTAAAAGTGTTCAGAAAGACCACCGTTATCCTTTTATACTTATGCTTGGAGACAAATATTAGTGGAAATAATCAGATAATTCCACTAACTCTCTTGATTCTCGTGATTAAGTACACTTAACATAATTTAAGTCTTATCATATAAAGTAGTTTTAACACCCCAAACCGGATCCAATGAATTAGATCTGCATACTAGCATTACCACTCTATACAGGTGAAACTTAACACTACTTACACAAAATACAATTGATTTGAATTACTTAATTACAAGACTTTATAATGCAAAACATAAGTATAAACATTGAAGAAATTTGGTTATGATACATATGAATTCCATTAATTGTATTACTAAAATGATGTCCTAGTCAAACGTTGTTATCCCAATTTAATGGCTACTATGTTCCTAACAGACTCGATTACGCCATCAGACTTTCTCTGTATGCATAATAATCCGATAAGTCATTCCTTGGGTATTGTTCTAACATTGTTCCTTGAGCCACAACATCACATTCAACTTGAAATAGAAAACACAGTCCATCTAAGTTCATGAGAACTTACTGAGAAATAATCATTCATACCTTAGTCGTTGATTTCTATAAGTGGGTAGATAGTTCATCACCATCAACTCCTTTTCTTAAAACTTCAATTGTATTTCACTAGGAATAATTTACCATTAACGAAACACAATACTTCCTTCTATCTACTATATCATGGTCAATTTCTTTTAGTATTGTTTCATTACTGGCTTCATCCTTTCAGAACTTTTTCCTTCCATAATCATCTTAATCATGATTCCCTTGTTCAGTGTTCGTCACAAGACAATGCTAGAATTCTCTTTCCTAACCTTATCTTTCTTCAACTACCCTTTCTTGTTACGATTCACTGATATATGCCTTTCATCAAAAAATCAAACGTAGACTTTACCCATGTCTGTCCTTAATTTTTTTTACCCATACCTTGAATTTTCTATATGCTCTAGCATTTTAGTTTTTCTATTCTTTCTTAGGGGATACACCATAACATTTCATACGAAGCTCGCCATAAGGGAGGATCAGTAGAATATCTCATCGAACGTGTAACATGATTTACCATAGGGGATTTTCCTTTTGATCTATTACAACTATTGTTCTGAAAAAATTAGTCGTGAATACCATTTCTCTATCTCAGGGTCTACCACAGGGTGTTTCCTTTAGGTGGTTGCCATAAGGTTCATTCTTTAGAGTACACCACAAAGGCATTCCCTTCAGAGATTGCCACAAAGTGTAATAGCCCATTTTCAGTAAACTAAAAAAATGGTTTTGGGACCACAAATCTGACGTTGAAATATTTATTTTATTATTATTATATTTTCAATAGCATGTTAGTAGTACCGTATAAAAACTTCGTTAAGAAGTTTTATCGTTTGCATGCTTAATTCAATGAAAGGGACTATAAAGTGAAAAAGTTGAGTTCTAGTAGCTAAAGGTATTAAATAGATATAAAACCTTAAAGTAGGAGTCCTTATGTGGTAATTAAACCATTTATGTTGATCATGGAATATGATGGCTTGTTATTATTGAAATTATTAACTTTTTAAAGGTTATTTTGGTAATTAAGTAAATAAAGGTTAAATTAAACAAAATAAAAGTGTCATCTTCTTCATTTCTTCAAAACCTAACCCATTTTATTCCATTGGTGAAGAGGAGGATTCAGCTAAGCTTATTTTTCTTGCATGGTATGAATTTCAACTCAATTTTTAATGATTTCTATGTTTTCGGGATCGTTGTAGCTTAATGGAGCTAGCCCATGGACTGATTTTTGAAACTGTTAAACTATAAGGGTTTTTCCATTAATGAATGTGTATGAGTTTTGATGATTTTTTGGAAGAAAATGATTAGTTGTTGTTAAATAAAAAACTTTTGTTAAGTGCTTTTTGATGAAATTGTCAAAAATGGATTAAATTGAAAAATAGAAAATGTACATAGTAAAATTGTGAAATAAATGAAATATAGGGCTTGTTAGGAACCTATATGAAATTCAACTATAGTGGGTTGAGGATGAATTGCATGAATTTCCATTTTTATGAGCTAAAGACTAAATTGAAAAGAAATCAAAATTATAGGGGCAAAATTGTAATTTTGCTAAAATATGAATTTGGGTTAAATTGAATAGAATTATTATTAAATTTAGGTGAATTTATTAATTTAGATCAAGATAAACCATGTACGGCTCTAGATCGAGGCAAAGGAAAGCTTTAGCTTAATAGACACTATTTCTACGTTTATCATTAAGGTAAGTTCGTATGTTTAAATAGTGTTTTCAATTTTATTTTAGATGCTATTATTGTATGATTCTAAATTGTGTTTTAACGAAAAATCTAACGGCGTATTGACGGTCATCGACTAATGAAAAGGGATCGACGAATGAAAAGGGATAGCTTCGGCTATCAATTATGAAAAAGGATGGTGATGACCATCAAATTTTTAAAAGGGATGGTGACGGCTATCAAAATTATGAAAAGAGATGGCTTCGACTATCAAATCATGAAAAAGGATAGCTTCGGCTATCAAATTATGTAAAAGGATGGTGATGACCATCAACAATGAAAAAAGATGGTGACGACCATCAAAATTATGAAAAGGGATAGCTTCAACTATCGAATCATGAAAAAGGATAGCTTTGGCTATCGAATTACAGAAAGGAATGTGTCAACCATCATGTTATTACTTCCAGTGAGCTTCAGTAAGAGCTTTCAATGTAATTTACCTTATTATGATGGAAGGTAGAAAGTGTGTACTTATGTGACAATGAAGAGCATGAAGTCATATACTTAAGCTTATGTTTTAGCTATTATCATGTTGGATTGATTTATATATGCATTGAGATTTAGTGATGTAATGATAAGCTTAGATTATATTCAATACAAACTTACTAAGCATAACATGCTTACCTTGTCTTTATTTTTTTTGTATTTGTAGTTAATCGGAAGCTCGTTTGGGTTGGAAAGTTGTCGGAGACCTATCACACTATCCATCAGCTATATCGATACTTTTGGATGTTTCTTAGTTTGGTTATAATGGAATGTATAGGAATTTTTGTTGTTGTGGTAGCCATTTGTTTTTGCTTGTGTTTATGGTTAAATGTTATGGAACTAGTTTTGGTATGCAAATATTTGGTCTTATAGTGATTGATGTTTTAGCCAATATGATTTGGATTCTCAATTTGCTATTTTAAGTGTTTGGAATTGTTAAATGTGTTGTGATATGTATGTGGCCTTATAATGGTTAAGATTATTGCTGTAGAGATACTTAGATGATGGAAAGGAAAATAGTCATTTTGGTATGAAAATGTGATTGGCATATATGAGTATTGATGCTAATTGTTCAATGGCACATTTGGTACCATGTGGTTTGTTTTTGATAGGTTAACCAAAATGATATGTGATAGCAAGGTAAATCAAATGTTTTGAATTGATGCAAACTTAATTAGAAGTTAGATGGTTATTTTGACCAATTTGAGTGTATGATTATACATGTTTAAATGTTGTCATTTGAGCTGCCTATGGGCATATTGGTTGTATGCTTATATACCATGTTTGATTAGCTAGAATATGCATGATTTTGGTGCCTTGTTATGGCTTGTGTATATGTTCAATTTTGGTTGTAGGTATATGCCATGTTGGGTGAGAAAAATGGCTTGTAAAATGACCTATTTTCGTCCACACGGGCAGAGATACAGGCGTGTGTCTCAGTTGTGTGTGACACACGGCCAGGTGACACAGCTGTGTGTCCCTTATAGCTTTTAAAGGGTTTCAAGACAAGCTGTTACATGGCCTAGGGCACAACCTGGCCCACGGGCGTGAGGGGTTACTTCGAAGGGTACACGGCCTGGCACATGAGCTTGTGGCTTGGTCGTATGACCTAAGTTAATGAGTTACATGGGCATGGACACAGGCTAGGACCCAATTATGTTTCCCTGCTTTGAATGCCCACACCTCCGTGTGATCCTTACAATATTGAAATTTTTAAGTTGTCTGAAAAATTCTCTCAGTTTCTGATCGTAGCTGAACTCTGTTATATTGGATTGAGCTTAGTGAGAAAATGATTCACGGGGCTGATTTGATTCGGGAGACTAAAGAAAAGTAAAAGTGATTCGAGATAGTTTGAAAGTTGCTTCGAATCGTCAGAAATCGTATGTGGATTTGAAACATAAAGACATTGAATTTGAAATCAACGATAGAGTATCCCTGAAAGTATCACATTGGAAGAAAATTTTCAATTTCGATCGCAAAGGAAATCTAAGTCTGCAATTTATCGAGCCATATGAGATTAGTGAAAGAATCGAACCAGTAGCGTATCAATTAGCGTTGTCGTCGAAATTAGAAAATATCCGTAACGTATTTCATGTATCAATTTTACTATGGTATCGATTTAACCCATCGCATGTTACTTCACCGACGTAGTCGAGATTTAGCCTGATATGTCATACAGTAAAGAATCGTTCAAAATTTGGCCCGAGAGGTTAAAGAAATGAGAAATAATAACATAGCTTTAGTAAAGGTTATTTGGAAATGTCACAGGATAAAGGATGTCACCTGGGAACCCAAGTAAGCTATAAGAAAACAATATCTGAACCTCTTTTCTAGTAAGATTTTCAGGGACGAAAATTCCTTATGGGGAGAGTTGTAACAACCCGTCTCCAGTGGAATCGAAATAGTGGTTTTGGGACCATAAATTTGATGTTGAAATATTTATTTTATTATTATTTTATTGTCAACAGCATGTTAGTAGTACGGCATAAAAATTTTATCTTTTGCATGTTTAATTCGATGAAAGGGACTAAATCGTGTAAACTATAAAGGTTGAGTTCTAGTAGCTAAATGTATTAAAGAGCTATAGAACCTTAAAGTAGGAGTCCTTATGTGGTAATTAAATAATTTATGTTGATAGTGGAATATGATGGCTTGGTATTATTGAAATTATTAAAGTTTTTAAAGGTTATTTTTGTAATTAAGTAAATCAAGGTTAAATTAAATCAAACAAAAGTGTCATCTTCTTCATTTCTTCAAAACTGAACCGATTTTATGCCATTGGTGAAGAAGAGGATTCGGCTAAGCTTCTTTTTCTTGCATGGTATGAATTTCAATTCTGTTTTTAATGATTTCTATTTTTCAAGATCGTTGTAGCTATATCTAGCTAGCTCGAGAATTAATTTGTGAAACTATTAAACTATTAGGGTTTTGCCATTAATGAATGTGTATGAGTTTTGATGATATTTGGAAGAAAATAGCTTCTGTTAAGTGATTTCTGATAAAATTGTCAAATAGGGATTAAATTGAAAAAGAGAAAATGTACATGGTAAAATTCTAAAATAAATGAAATATAGGGCTTGTTAGAGACCTATATGAAATTCAGCTATAGTGGGTTGAGGATGAATTGCATGAATTTCCTTTTTTTTGACCTATAGGGGCAAAATTGAAAAGAAATTAAAACTATAGAGGCAAAATTGTAATTTTGCTAAAATATGAATTTGGGTTAAATTAAATAGAATGATTATTAAATTCACTTGAATTTATTAATTTAGATCAAGATAAGCCGCGTATGGCTCTCGATCGAGGCAAAGAAAAAGCTTCGAAGTAATCGACTTCATTTCTACATTTATTGTTGAGGTAAGTACGTACGTTTAAATAGTGTTTTCATGATCCAATGGCGTATCGGTGTTTATCGATGAATGAAAGGGATAGCTTTTGCTATCGGATACGAAAAGAGATAGGTTCGGTATCGAATACGAAAAGGGATAGCTTCGACTATTGATTATGAAAATGGATGGTGACGACCATCAAATTTCGAAAAGGGATGGTAACAATTGTCAAAATTATAAAAAGGGATGGCTTAAGCTATCAAATCATGAAAAAGGATAGCTTCGACTATCAAATTATGTAAAGGGATGGTGACGACCATCAAAATTATGAAAAGGCATAGCTTCAGCTATCGAATCACAAAAGGGAATAGCTTTGGCTATCAAATTATGGAAAGGAATGTGTCAACTATCGTGTTATTACTTCCTGTGAGCGTTGGTAAGAGCTTTCAATGTACTTTACCTTATTATGATGGAAGGTAGGAAGTGTGTACTTATGTGACAATAAAGAGCATCAATTCATATACTTAAGCTTATGTTTTAGCTATTATCATGTTGGATTGATTTATATATGCATTGAGATTTAGTGATGTAATGAGAAGCTTAGATTATATTCAATACGAACTTACTAAGCATAACATGCTTACCTTGTCTTTACTTTTTTGTGTTTGTAGTTAATCGGAAGAATGTTCGGGTTGGAAAGTCCTTAAAAACCTATCACACTATCCATTGGCTATGTCGGAAGCATATATACGAATTTTTGTTCTTGTGCTAGCCATTTTTTTGGCTTATGTTTATGGTTGAATGTTATGGAACTAGTTGTGGTCTACTTGTGGTATATAAATATTTGCTCTTATAATGATTGATGTTTTAGCCAATATGCTTTGGCTTGTCAATTTGTTATTTTAAGTGTTTGAAATGGTTAAATGTGTTGTGATATGTATGTGGCCTTATAATGGTTAAGATTGTAGCTATAGAGATGCTTAGATAATGGAAAGGAAAATAGTCATTTTGGTATGAAAATGTGGTAGGCATATATGAGTTTTGATGTTAATTGTTGAATGGCACATTTGGTACTATCTAGTGTGTTTTTTATAGGTAAACCAAAATGGTATGTAATGGCTAGGTAAATCAAATGTTTTGAATTAAGGCAAACTTACTTAGGAGTTAGATGGTTATTTTTACCAATTTGGGTGTATGCTTATACATGTTTGAATATTGTCATTTGATGTGCATATGGGCATATTGGTTGTAGCTTATATACCATGTTTGATTAGCTAGAATATGCATGATTTATGTGCCTTGTTACGACTTCTATATTTGTGCAATTTTGGTTGTAGGTATATGCCATGTTGGGTGAGAAAAATGGCTTGTAAAATGGCTTGTAAAATGGCTTATTTTAGTCCACACGGGTAGAGACATAGGCATGTGTCTCAACCGTGTGTGACACATGGCTATGTGACACGACCATGTGTCCCTTGTAGCTTTTAAAGGGTTGCAAGCCAAGCAATTACATGGCCTAGCACACGGCTTGGCCCACAGGCATATGGCTTGTCCGTGTGACCCAAGTCAGTGAGTTACATGGTCACGGACACGGGCTAGGACCCTCCTTCGAATGCCCATATGGCCTGAGACACAGCCGTGTGACCCCTGTAGTGCTAAAATTTTTCAATGTTTTCTGAAAAATTCTCTGAGTTTCTGATTTAGTCTCGACTTGTTTATAACGCGTACTTAGGGCGTCGGGAGCTCGTATAAGGGACAATATGTATGTTTTGACTTGGTTTTAATATGTTTATTGATATGATATGAAATGTTTAGTAATATGTGTTTGTATGATTTGAAAACTCTGGTAATGCTCTATAACCCTATTCCGGTGACGGATATGGGTTAGGGGTGTTACACGAACGATTCCTTTTCATAGATGGCTATAAATGCTTCCTTTTCATAGATCGCCATGAAGGCTTCCTTTTTTTGGCATGTTCAGATAGGTATTCGCCTAGACTCACATTTCAAATGGTTGAAACGAACGGAATCCAAACATAGTTGGTATTGTTTTTAGCTGTCACATGAATTAAATTGATTATAGAATCAATTTAATTGGGAAATTAAATGTCGAACGATTTATATGTACAAGTAAGTTGTACACATAATGAGGTCTAGAATCCGTTATATAGTGAATTCTCTCTAAAATGTTCAAGAGAGTTCTTGTCGATCGTTGTCCCACCCGGTGGATAATGTAGAGGCTAAAACTTTTTGTAGCGGCTTGGAATCGACATACAATTGCGTAATCAATTTCACAATAGTTATCATTTGTTTTTTAGAAGATTAAAGGTAATCGTTCATACCCTTCTCACCCGGATTCGTTCCTCCCACATGGATCCCTAGATGTGATCATCGAATTTAATTTTTTCACTGCACCATGGGACATACCGGTGTTCTTATAGTGGTATTAGCACCACTTGTGCGATACGGACTCAGGTTGAAATAGTTGGCTGATGCAATTGTATATGATGCAAGCTTTACTTTTCTTGCGTTATTTATTTAATCTTGAATATTTGATATTCGTTAATACTGCTTTAAGTTGTAATATGCATAATCTTTTCCTTTCGATTATTGATTACATGTTCATCATAATTTTATGGCCTATTATATTTCATTTTTGTTAAGTGGTACCAAATCCATTATCTCGATGACAGTGATGAAGTTGCGATTTCCAGCACAGAGTTAACCGGTTGTTTTCGTTCGGACTTGGAACAAGGGTTGTTCCAATAAGAAACCTTAAGGATGAA
Source organism: Gossypium hirsutum (assembly GCF_007990345.1). NCBI lineage: Eukaryota > Viridiplantae > Streptophyta > Magnoliopsida > Malvales > Malvaceae > Gossypium > Gossypium hirsutum. The sequence continues at coordinate 22,180,920 of NC_053444.1, forward strand.
AATCTTGAAAGCTCGATACTGTTGATAAAACTTATCAAATCATAAGGTTTCAAGCATATCCAGTTGAACAGAAATCCCATCATAGATCCCCTTTTTTCTCAATTTATTTCTTCCACTAAGCGGGTCACATTGCGAGCTTTTCGGGTAGGATCAAAACGAGGACCTTGAGTGTAGGTCACAAAAGTATAAGGGACTTTTAATGATTCACTTAAAAAAACATTAGATAAAACACGTTGTATTTTATTTGCTATGTTTAAATGTATGGTGTTTGAAATGCTTAGTTATAGCCCAATAACCCATGTGAAAAGGTTGTAAATTTTATAAATATGACCTGCGTGTCGTGCCTTACTACTTTTCTCTTGTATTTCTCTTATCATCTGACTCCCTCATATGTAAAATGAGTTTCTACAAATTGTAAATTGCTTGAGTTGCTGTGAGCCAGACGAGAAGAAAGATGGGCTAACTAAAGTGGACAAAAAGCTTGTGAAGCGCCTTACACCTTTAGGTTTCCTTTTGGTTCTCCCATTTGCTTGGGAGGAACCACCTTAGTTTATCGACTGTAACTATTGCATTTATTTACTGCTTTACTTATTCAAGTATGAGATGCTAAGGATGTCTAAAACATGCCAAATTTTAAGTATGTTAAAATTTGATAACAATAAACAACATTAATTGATGAGATCAATTGAATGACTAACTTGACTAAAGTAGACCATAATTGGTGAGATGCAACCTTAGGTTACTCTAATAGGATTAGAAACCTAAAGGCAAGTAATTTGGATAAATCATAAGATGGTTACAACAAGAGGTGTTTACCAAATATTTAGGAGTTGCATGTGATGTAATTAACAAGTGCTGCTTACCTAAATAACCATAATCTTGAGAGTAAAGCCAAAGCTGACTTAAGCGGAGGTGAAATATGCATCCTTACCTACTAGAAAAACTTTCGAGAAAGTCTTTTCAAAATTAAAATATGAGGGTTATTAATTTTGAATAAATTAGTGAGAGTATCATTTAATAAAGTCCTGTTAAAGATTAGTATGAACTTGGTAAATTTACTCACTTGCATATTTCATTGTTGTAGATATATTATGGCTGTAAACACAAATTCAATTTCATTGTGATCGGTCCTTTAGAAGGACAAATTGAATGGTGTGAATTTCCTTGACTGGTTTCATAACTTAAGGATTTTCCTCGAACAAGAATAGAAATTATATGTCATTGAACAACCCTTTCCTAATGAACCACCTAGCAATGCCTCAAGGGCTAATAGAGATGTTTACAGGAAGCTTCTTGATAATGTGGTAGACATTTGATGTCTTATGCTTACCACATGAATCCTGAGCTTTAGAAGCAACACGAGGACATGGTTGCTTATGATATGATCGAGCACCTGAAAGCAATTTATCATGGGCAAGCACGAAAAGAGAGGTTTGATTCCTCTAAGGTCCTTTTCCAATGTAATCTCGCAGAAAGAAGCCTAGTAGGACCTCATGTTCTTAAGATGATATGCTATATTGAAAATCTATCTAAACTTGGATTTCCACTTAGCCAAGACTTGTCCATTGATGTTATTCTACAATCGTTGCCTGATAGCTATAGCCAGTTTGTCCTCAATTTCAATATGAATGAAATTGACAAGACTCTGCGGCAGTTACTCAGCATGTTGCAAATTGTTGAAGGTAACATGAAAAAGGTTGGACCCAAGCCTATTTTAATGGTCTGTAATAACAAGGGCAAGGATAAAGCTAAAGCTAAGGCAAATCTTAAGGGCAAAGGTAGGCCCAAATCTTAAAATGGAAAGCATGCATAGAAGCCCAAAGGAGGGTGGCTAAGGAAGGAAACACTACCATTGTGTTGTGACTGGACATTGGAGAATGAATTGCCCTATCTTGAGGAGGTCAAGAAGACAAAAGCAGGCAAAGCATCTGCTTTAGGTATTTATGTTATTGATATTAATTTATCAACTAATACTTCTTGGGTAATAGATACCGGTTGTGGTTCTCATATTTGTATTTCTATATAGGGACTGCAAAGGAGTAGGACTCTAGCTAGAGGAGATGTAAACCTACGAGTTGGAAATGGAGCAAGAGTTGTTGCATTACCTGTAGGAACATATACTTTGTCTTTGCCTAGTGGACTTGTTTTCTGTTAAGAGGATTGTTAGTTTTTTTCCCAATTTGACTAAGAACATTATTTTAATTTCCTGTTTAGAAAACACTGGTTTTGAGATAATTATTAAGAATAATTGTTGTTCCTTTTATCTCAATAATATTTTCTATGGTTTGGCACAATTATTGAATGGACTCTATATTTTAGATCAATTTAATCCCATTTACAACATAAATACTAAAGGATCTAAACTAAATTACTCAAATCAAACTTATATTTGGCATTGTCATTTAGGCCACATAAGTGAGAACGCATATCCAAACTCCATAAAGATGGTTTCTTGGATTCATCTGTTTTCAAACAAATTGAAGTATGTGAATCTTACTTATTAGGAAAAATGACTAAAGCTTCTTTTATTGGTAAGAGTGAGCGAGCTAGTGATTTATTGAGCCTAATACATACTGATATATGTGGACCAATGAATACACCGGCCAAAGGTGGATTTTAGTACATCATTACTTTCACTGATGATTTTAGTAGATATGGGTATGTTTATCTCATGCGCCATAAGTCTAACGCCCTTGAAAAGTTTAAAGAATTAAAAAATGAAGTACAAAATCAATTAGAAAAAACTATCAAGATATTTCGATTTGATTGAGGTGGAGAAATTTTGAGCCTAGAGTTTGATGACCTTTTGAAGGAATGTGAGATAGTCTCACAACTTACTCTTCCTAGTACTCCTCAATGGAATGGAGTTTTTGAAAGAAGAAATCGAACTCTGGTAGACATGGTTTGATCAATGATGAGTTATGCTAATCTACCGACTTCCTTTTGTGGACATGCAATTGAGATAGATGCTTTCACATTGAATTGTGTTCCATCTAAATTGGTTCAAAATACACCATATGAGATGTGGACTAGGAAATGTCCTAGTATGTCTATTATGAAGATTTGAGGTTGTCCAGCTTATGTTGAAGGTCAGACGACTACTAAGCTTGAACCCAAATATGAAAAGTGTATATTTGTGGGATATCCAAAAGAAACCAAAGGATATTATTTCTTTAATCCCACGAACAAAGTGTGTGTTGCTTGGACTGCTTTCTTCCTAGAAAGAGAATTTGTCTCTAGAAACGAAAGTGAGAGAAATATTAAACTTGAAGAAATTTAAGAATCACAAAATACCACTAAACCAGAGACAGAAGAACAACAGGTTCCACAAGAAATTGAGGAACAAGTAATTGTTGTAGAAGCACAACCACCGTGCAGATCTTTAAGAGAGCACCATGCACCTAAAAGATACGGATTTCTCATTACAACACATGGTGATGTTCTTCTTGTGGATCAATATTAGCCTAGGAGTTATCAATAAGCTATGGCAAGCCTAAACTCTGAGAAATGAGGTCTGGGATGGATTCCATGTTAGAAAACCAAGTACGGACCTTGGTTCACCCACCTGGATGGTTTAAACCCATAGGGTGCAATTGGGTTTTCAAAAAGAAAACTGACATGGATGGTAATGTACAAACATACAAAACATCATTAGTCACTAAAGGTTTTCGCCAAGTTCACGGTATAGACTATGACAAAACCTTTTCTCCTGTTGCTATGTTTAAATCCATCCAGATCTTACTTGCAATAGCTGCATTTCATGATTATGAAATCTGGTAGATGGACGACAAAATTGTTGTCCTTAATGGAAAACCTGAAGAGGATGTGTACATGAAACAACCTGAAGGTTTTGTAGATCCAAAAGATGCTAAAAATATATGTGAGCTACAAAGATCCATTTATTGATTAAAGTAAGCTTCTCAAAGTTGGAATCTTCATTTTAAAGATACAAGCAAAGAGTTTGGTTTTATCAAAAATGAAGATGAGCCTTGTGCTTACATGTAAGTTAGTGGGAGCATTATCATATTCTTGGTATTGTATGTGGATGACATACTTATCATAGGAAATGACATACCTATCATAGGAAATGGTATATTGGTTAGGCACAATAAATTGTATGAAATAGGTATGTTTTGGACACAATTATTGGTGTTTGAAACCATGTTTATAGCTGGTTATGGTTTGACTTGACACTTAAGATATTGGTGTTGAAATGCCTTATGTTGTAAGAAAATTTAGGTGTACACGGCCTAAGACACGTACGTGTCACATGGTCGTATGTCACACACAGTCTTTCTATACAGCCGTTTGTCTGTACTGTTTTAGGTGTAGGTTTCACACGGTCTAAAACACCGCTGTGTGTTTCAATTCAATATGTAGCTCGGTTTGGTACATGACCTGAGATACATTCGTGTGACCCAACATTGAATGCACACACGATTTGGCACACGGCTTGCGACACGGCCATGTGGCCTTATTTTGAATATACACATGGGTAGACAAACGGGCTGGGACATGGCCGTATGTCTAGACTTCGAATATGCACACGGTCTGGTCTATGTCACACGGCTTGGTAACCATCTTCGGATGTAATAACATCGAGAGTGTGAATATGAAGTGGTATCCCCAAGTATATGGGTCGAGTTGTAATATAGTTTTACAACGATGTAGGTGAGTACTTCGAGGGTCGTACACAAGAGAGGCCAGTGCTAGATCAATTTCTAACCTAAACACTAAAAAATATAATTATTACTTTAAATTATTTATAGTACAAAAATAAAAATAAATTATTTTTAGGAATTTTATAATAATAAAACAAAATATCATAAAAGAAATAAACTTCAAGCGATATAAAAGGAGAATGAGTAATGTCTTGATTATTGGTGATTAGCTCGCGTCGGTAGTCCGCATCACCTGTTGTTTTGTGTTCCTCATCAATCAACTACTTACTACCCTAGTAGGATCTTCCGATCTTCCATTAATGTAACGAGTCAGCAAAGACTACTTATCTTTTGACCTCACAGTTAAAACTGGCTTAGGGTGAAGGTGTTAACGGATTGGCCATACCAATTTTGGGTTAGTTCCCACCTTGATAACTTCCCTAGGTTGTCAAGCTTAGGGTTTGTTTCACGTTCTTCCTTTCCCGAACAGCTGATATGTTGAGTAACCCTACAAAATAGCCAATATATCATAGGGTTACGAAGTATTATCGGAAGTTTACATCTCACAACGAAGAATTAATCAACATTTTCAAAACGTAACATAAATCATAGCAAAATTGTTCAAACTCATACATATGGTCCCTTATACAAGCCCTCGAGGCCTTAAAAGCACATTAGAAACAGATCAGAACTAAATCGGAAACATATAAAATTTTTGGGAAACATTACAAAATTTTCATACTGCAGGGGTCACACGGCCGTGTCACTAGGCTGTGACTCACATGACTAAGACACACGCCCATGTCTCAGGCCGTGTGAGCATTTGAAGTAGGGGCATAAGGCCAGTCCCAACCCGTGTCTGTGCCCGTGTAACTCTCTGAATTGGGTCACATGGCCAAACCGTACACCCGTGTGCTAGGCCGTGTGTTAGGACGTCTAGCTGCCTGACTTGCAACCCTTTAAAACCTACAGAGGACACATGGCCGTGTCGCAGGGCTGTGTATCACACACGGTTGGGACACACGCTCGTGTCTTTGGCCGTGTGGACAAAAAATAGGCCATTTCCAAACCATTTTCTCACCCAAAGCTTAGTCACTTACACAGACCTACCTAATACCCCTAATTTTAGGCATCCAAATTGTACCTAACATATGCATATTCAGGCCAGATCATCATAGTATTTAGCCATACAACCAATATGCCTAAAAGGCACCCCAATCACAACAATCAAACTTCATTAAGCATTTGCTAACTTTAGCCATAAATCAATCAACCAATTGAACTAATTATATACCTCATTTACCATAATGTTCACATGCCATTTGTATACTCACAAACAGCATTATCAACATTTCACACTTATCATCACTACCTTAGCAGCTTGACCATATGCCAACCAAATCTAAGGCTACCAAAACTAGCCATTTAACAACTCAATGCACTATCTGATTCCATACCAAACCAACATTTCATAGCATGCATTTATATTCATCATTCCAACACCATCATTTAAGTACATAAATACAAAAATAGAAACCATTATAATTCCCTACATACTTGATTACATAAAAATTATTTCATCACCCAAAATAGCATATTTACAAGCCAAACCTAATGGTTATTTCATCAAACAAAAACACCTATACATGCCATTATAACCATGACTCAAAATCATCAAAATCTACTTATATAGTCGATGGATAGCATGATAAATCTCTGACAACCTTCCAACCCAAACGAGCTTCCGATTATCTAAAAACAACATGGAAAATAACAAAGAGCTATGGCTATGTAAGTTCGTAAATCATAAACAATGCTTACCATTTATGTAAGCTTAAAAGTAAGTTTGAAATAATCCAACATAGCTTGGAACAAGACTAAGCATCAACAACCACTCAAGTTAGTGATAAACACATAACTTAGCCAATTCATCACTTAATAATAGAGCTTTCATGTCCTTAGCATATAACCATTCATACTTTCATGAACATGGCTATGCATACTTTAATCATAAACAACCCATACCTTTACATGCTTTCATGGCATTTCAAATTGAAACATCTATCGTTCCTTCCTTTTCTATACTTGTTGAACCACTTAGAATAATTTCGGATACGCGGGAATCTCACACAATGTGTGCTAACATATGGTCGAAACTATTTCTTTCTTTTTCTCATAATGATGCTCTCTCTCTAGCCACAAGTGGCTCTGCTCACACAAGCTATTGGTCAAAACGTAGTCGGTGCTACTTACACAAGCTACCAAGTATCCGCAACACATTCAGAAACTCAACCATTAGTAGGACATTCAAAACCAGCACCCAAAACATGGTAACCATAATGACATGTCATTTGTATCCTATATATTCCTAAGGTTCAAACGGGATCCTAAAGTCATCGAAACTTCATTGGATTTTTCCGTAAAACATAATACAATAATTCAACAAAATAGCATTTATGTCAAACATATTAAATACAAACAACTAATCTGACACTTTTTCTTTTCTCCGATCTAAACCCGCATGATGCTTATCTTGATCTAAATAATCAAATTTAGCCCATTCAATAATCATTCTATTCAAAATTTTCCCCTATAATTTTGAATTCATTACAATTTAGTCCCTAAGCTTATAAAATGAAATTCATGCAAATTTAATGCTAACCCAAGCTAGTCAAATTTCACGTAAGTCCCTAGCAGCTCATATTTTTCATAAATTTCACAAATTTACCATGAATATTACATGTTTTTCAATTTAACCCCTAATTGACATTTTCATCAAAATTAACATTACAAAAGTTGTTTAACTAACAACAAACATTCATTTTCTTCCATCAAACATCACAAACAACTAATATAAATTCATGGTAAAACCCTAACCTCTTAACAATTTTGAAAATTAGTCCCTAAGCTAGCTAGATTAAGCTACAACGACTCCAAAAACATAAAATCATTAAAAACAGAATTGAAAATACACTTACATGCAAAGGAGAGAGATGGTTGAAAGTTTGAATGCACAACAATGGTGTTTTCTTAGGTTGTAATTTGGCTAAGGAAGAAAAACAAAGATGATAGCCTTTGTTTTATCATTTTACTAACTTTAATTATTAATTTACTTAAATAACCTTTAATTTAACCTTTAAAAATCACTTAAATGATGTCCAGCATTCTCCACTAATAATAGTAATGGTCTAAATACCATTTAAGGGAACTCATATTCAAAATTCATAGCAATTTGACTCCTTTTACTTATAGAATTCTAATTTTCCACCTTTTTCAATTTAGTCCTTTTTATCAAATTAAGCATGCAAATGATAAAACTTCCCAACGAAATTTTTATACGACACTACTAGCATGCTGTAGACGTTAAAATATTAATAAACTAAATATTTTCACGTCAAATTTAAGGTCCCAAAACCATTATTTTGATTTCACTGATAACGGGCTGTTACAACTCTCCATTTAAAGAAATTTTCGTCCCCAAAAATTTTACCAGAAAAGTGGTTCAAATACTGCTTTCCGTAGCCTCTTCCGGTTCCCAAGTGGCTTCCTCCAAACCGTGACACTGCCAAAGAACCTTTACTAAAGCTATATTCTTATTTCTCAATTCTGATCGGTTTTTCACTATATGACATATCAGGTTAAATCTTGACATCCGCTGGTAACATAACATGTGAAGGGTCTAATCAGTATCGCCGTAACATAGATACGTGAAACGCGTTATGAATCTTTTCAAACTTCAATGGCAAAGCTAATCGATACGCTACTAGCCCAATTCTTTCAAAAATCTCATACGGCCCAATAAATCACGAGCTTAACTTTCCTTTGCGAACAAAACGAAAAAATTTCTTCCAGTACGATACTTTCAGGAACATTCTATCTCTAATTCGAAATTCAAAGTCTTTACATTTTAAATCCGCATAAGATTTCTATCGATCTAAAGCAGCTTTCAAACTATCTCGAATTACTTTCACTTGTTCTTTAGTCTCTCAAATCAAATCAACCGCATGAATATTTTTCTAACTAAGCTCAGTCCAATATGATGGAGCTCGACATTTACAACCATAAAAAGCTTCATACGATGCCATCTTTATGCTCGACCGATAACTGTTTTTGTACGCGAACACAACCAACGCTAAATATTTCTCCCAGTTGTGTCCGAACTCTAACACACAACAACGAAGCATATCCTCGAGTATCTGAATTACTCGCTCAGACTAACCATCAGTCTGTGGACGAAATGCAGTGCTAAAATGCAACCGTGTACCTAGAGCCTCTTGTAACTTGCTCCAGAATCTTGATGTAAACCACGGATCTCTATCCGAGATAATAGAAACTAGCACCCTGTGCAACCTGACAATCTTAGCAACATTAAGCTCAGCAGAGTTCGTCAGACGATCAACAACAACCCAAATTGCATCTTTCTTTTTTGAAGACAACGGTAATCCTAATACAAAGTCCATCGTTACACGCTCCCAATTCCATTCCAGTATCACCATTGGCTGTAAGAAACTAGAAGGTACCTGATGTTCAGCTTTAACTTGCTGACATACTAAACATCTCGATACAAAATCAGAAATCTCTCGTTTCATACTAGGCCACCAGTACATTTGTTTCAAATCATTTTACATTTTATTGCTACCAAGATGAACAGATAAACTACCATTATGAGCTTTATACAAAATCTTCTAAACTAGCTCTGATTTCCTCGATACATAAATTTTACCTCTGAAGTATAAACAATCATCGGATCCAATCTGATAATCTGAATCAGGAGTTGACTCACTCAATTTTCGTTTAGCTAATAACACATCATCACATTTTGAAGCCTCACAAATCTGTTGTAAAAACATCGGTCTAGCTTTCAACTCAGCTAAAGCCGAACCATCACCAGACAATGCCAATCAAGTATTCAACGCTCGCAAAGCACATCAAGACTTTCAACTTAGAGCATCAACAATTACATTCGCTTTACCCGGATGATAATCAATAATCAAATCATAGTCTTTCAATAGCTCGAGCCACCTGCGCTGTCTCAAATTCAAATATTTTTGCAACATTAAATACTTCAAACTTTTGTGATCTGTAAAAATGTGACATTTTTCACCGTATAAATGGTGTCGCCAAATCTTTAAAGCAAACACAATAGTTGCTAGTTCCAAATTGTGCATTGGAGAATTCTTTTCATGCGGCTTTAACTATCTAGAAGCATATGCTATCATTTTGCCTTCTTGCATTAAACCATAGCCTAAACCATTTAAAGATGCATCGCTAAAAATCACAAATTCTTTACCCGATTCAGGCTGAACTAACACTGGTGCCTCAGTAAGCAATGCTTTCAACTGATTAAAATTTTGTTAGCATCTTTCAGACCATCGAATTTCACATCTTTTGCTAGTAGTCTTGTCATCGGTGTAGCAATCATCGAGAATCCCTTGAGGAACCTTCTGTAATATCCAGCGAGTCCAAGAAAACTTCTAACCTCTGATACAATTTTTAGAGATTTTCAGTCAACAACAGCTGAAATATTGCTCGAATTAATTCTGATGCCCTCAGTTGACACAATATATCCCAAAAAATTGACTTCCTATAGCCAAAATTTACATTTGCTAAATTTGGCAAACAATTGCTTTTCATGCAGGGTTTGAAATACAATTCTCAAATGCTCAGCATGCTTAGACTCATCTCGAGAGTAAATCAAAATATCATCGATGAATACTACCACAAATCGGTCTAGATATGGTCTGAATATTCTGTTTATCAAAACCATAAATAGTGCAAGGGCATTAGTTTAACCAAATGGCATCACAAGAAATTCATAATGTCCGTACCTGGTCTTGAATGCAGTTTTTGGCACATCCAAATCTTTAACTCGCAACTCATAATAACTAGAATAAAGATCAATCTTTGAGAACAATATTACACATTTCAACTGATCAAACAGATCGTTAATTCACGACAATGGATACTTATCCTTGATCATAACTTTGTTGAGTTTAAGGTAGCCAATACATAGTCTCATTGATCCGTTATTTTTCTTAATGAACAGAACAGGTGTACCCTAAGGTGAAAAACTGGGCTGGGGAAAACCTCTATCTATTAGCTCTTGCAACTGCGCTTTCAACTTTTTCAACTCAATAGTAGCCATTCTATAAGGGGCTATCGATATTGGAAATTTTCCTTGTACTAGGTCAATGGAAAATTTGACCTCTCTGATCGGTGGTAACATGGGTAACTCCTTTAGAAACACATCTAGATACTCACAAACCATTGGGATTGATTCAAGCTTTAAGTCAAACACTCTAGAATCCAATACATATGCAAGGTATGCATCACAGCCTTCTCTCACATATCTCTGTGTTAACATAGCTTAAATAGCAATAGGAAACACACTCAAACTATCAAATTAAATCTAAAGCTTTTCACCATTCTAAAATTTTAATACAATAAGCTTTCATTTATTGTTCACAATAGCATCATGCAAAGTCAATGTAACGCCCCAGAATTTGGGCCTAGAAGTATTGGGCCTTGAGCAAGGGAACGGTTAAGAAACTATGCACAAAAGTATGTCTGCTTTAGTGGTTAAGGGTCCTGAGAGGAGTTGGAAAAGTCCTGGGTTCAAACCTGGGCTTTAGCAAAAATTTTAGTTTTAAGTGAATAAAATCCTGGATGCTTGGTTGTAAGCTTTTTAAATTATTGTGTTAAAAAATATCAAAAGGAAGCATGTGGTCTAGTGGTTGTGGCGTCATTAAGGTTACAAGGGAGCCTGGGTTCAAGTCTTGGCTCTTGCAATTTACTTTGTTCTTTTAAAGGAACCTGGACTTTGGCCTATAGACCTTTTTATTAATTGAAGATAAAATATGATACAAAAGAGCTTGTGGCAAGGAGGCAAGTGGCGTGTTAAGCTATTGAGGGGGGATTGGGTTTGAATCCCATTGCAAGCGAAAAGGATATTTATTTTGCTAGTATGAGGCGGCAGGAGTTTGAGGTCGTTTCAAACTCTGTAAGGTGAAGTTTGAATTAGTCTTAGATGGAATTGTGGAGCAAATCAAAGAGGATATTGGGGAGAGAATCAATGAATTTCGAATATGGGAGGTTGGTAGGGTGTTGTGGCCGAGTGGGATTCTAAGGCTTTAGTGGATTCAGCTAGGGGAAATAGGGAACATTTTCGGCACTAGTCATTTCTTTGTTCGGTTTGTAGGGTTTTAAAGGAGAGTGCCAGATTTTATTTGGGTTTTTACCATTCAGGGTTTTCTTTCAGGTTTTACGTTTTAGCTATTGAGGTGACCAAAATTGTTGTTATTTCCTTCCTTTCTACATTTGCCAAATAGGTAACTTTCTTTTTGGTTTCTTTTTCTTTCTTTGCTTTGTCGAAATCCTTTTCCTCTCTCACTCTTGGTTCTGCTTCTTGTTTTCCTTCTGAATCCTTCTCCTCTCAGCCTCCCTTCTAAACTGAACCTACTCTCCATCTTCTTCTTCTTTGCTTCCCACTCTCTTCCAATCATAGCCGAATTTTTTATAAGGCTTTTTGTGTACATTTAGTTTATCATCTTTCCCTATTGTGTTTGGCCAAATATACCTAAACTATTCCAACTGATCCCATCATCATCAATTTTGGATTCTAAAATCTCTAGAAAGGAAAAGGTTTCTGATTATATGTTGCTTAAAGAGATATCTATGGTGGCAAGTAGTAGCCATTCTAAGGGAGGATTAGGAATGGTATCAGCTGAGAATGGGCACATAGCCCTTGCCCCCAAAGCTAAGCAGCGTAAAGTGTCAGCTGTTTAGGATTTTTCATCGGGGTGCAGCAGCGTGGCTGCACCAATCTCTGGATCAAGTGGGCAACCATAACCAACTGATCTAGTCATGGGAGTGGTAATCTGTTGGACAAGTATTTTTTCGGTAGAGACTGTTTTGATAAGTTGATTGGGATTCGATTAACCCGATTGACAAGTGATTAATGGATTGCCTTGATTGATTGTAGGTTGGAGTTCTCGTAGGTCATTTACACTTTTTGCAATCAGCTGTTTATCTGTACACCGTAAATCATTACTGTCGTAAAGCCGAAAGAGTGTGTGTAATCACACTGTCTCTTCTGTGAATCGGTAAAAGTCGAAAAGCTAGAAATACGGTGATTGAGGCCACATGGGCATACGAACACTCGTGTAGTAAATCGAGCCCATGAAACATGGTGTTAGACTATAGAGGCCACCACAACGTTTTCGTTCTCTTGGCTATTATAGGCCTCGTTAGGCTAAAATGGGTCGAGTGGGCCCAATAGGCTCGTAGACCCCACACGAATAAAATCCACGTTAAGTGACAAATACTGGGCTGGGCTACGTAGTTCGCATAGTCATGACTGAATTTGGGCTAAATGGGCCACACGAGCATGCCCATTTGCACCGTTATGACCGTTTAGGTTATCTGTGTCGCTCAAGGAGACTGTAAGCCTTCAAAAAGGTTTTTAAATGATCAAAATACCCTCGAAGGGTAAAATGACCAAAATATTCTAGGGGTAAAATTACCGTTTTACCCCTAACTAATGAAATGACCACTACACCCCTAGTGGCAGGTTGACTGATGTATGTATGAAAGTTATATGACTGATACTGAGCATGACATCCTACATTCACGTATGTTATTATGGGATGTCATCCTGCATGGGGTTGGGTTAATATTGACGGAGGAAGTGTATGGCTTGTAGCAGTTCTGTTTAAGGCTTGCTGCCTTTCTACTTATGGCTTTTAGCCGTTCTGTTAACTAGTAGCATTGCTACAATATTTATGGCTTTTAGCCGTTCTGTCTACGGTGTTGAGCCATTTTGTTGACTTAGTGCCGCAACCGATGCTAAGCTTGGTGTGTTGGCTGGGTGGGCCGATTTTATCCCCATATGGTGTGTTGGTTGGTACGAGTGGTGTATTGGTTGGATTATGCTGGATTTCTGTCTGCATATCTGCATCTGATACTGATTCAGTAATGGGCTTAGGTCCACCTGGTTTTGTTAATGGGGTAAGGCTCACCTAATACTATGCCTGTGATGGGCTCAGGCCTAGTCTGTTTCTACATACCGTATATCTGACTATTTTTATTATAAGGGATTACACACTGAGTTTTCGTAAACTCACCCTTCTGTCTAACTGTGCAGGTAATCCCCAACTTTAGGCGATTTAGAGCCGCGAGAGACTTGGAGGTGGCCATACAACAGCTGACGCTCTGCTGTAGACTTTTCATTTGAATTTTATATTTTGGGTTTTAATTCTGTTATAAGGCCTTTGAGGGATTAATTTTTTTTAAAAGGGCTTTAGATTTCCTTATTTAAAACTGCAAAACACGAATCTTCAAAATTAAGAACTATTTTCCAAAAACACTTAAAAACAGACGTTTTTACATTTCAAACTTTAGTAGCTTCCGCGATTGGAATAACCTAAAATATCAATGCCATACATTAAGTAAACGTTTTTGACAAGATGATTTGCTAAACTCGAGCAAAAGGATTTAATCATAGAAATGAACCTGTAACGACAAACTCAGTTTTTGATCGACGCTTGGATGTGATACACCAAATTTGGCCATAACGTTTGTGCCGGGCTTGGGGTGTTACAGTAAACCAATCCATGCCCAAAATCATGTCGAACTCATCAAATGGCAATAGCATCAAATCAACCAGAAAGTTATAACCCAAATCATCAAAGTACAATTCTTGCAGACCTTATCAACTAGCACATACTGACCTAGGGGGTTTGACACTTTAACCACAAATTCAATGGACTCAATAGGTAAATTCATACTTGACACTAGATTCGTGCATACATACGAATGTGTTGGTCCCGAATCAATCAAAGAAATAACATTAGTGTCAAAGATAGTAAAAGTACCAGTAATAACATCTGGAGTAGAAGTTTCCTCTCGCGCATGGATCACATAGGCTCTAGTTGGTGCTCATGTCTCAAATCTTACAGCAGAGTCTTTAGTCCCACTACGACTATTATCCACATTTTCAGGGTTTCTCGGTGTTCTCACTTTATCAACTTTGATATTTTATGATTTATAAACTTTGTGAGTTTTATTCAACTCTCATTTTTCTTGGTGATTCGATCTAACTTATCTAGCATCGCTAGTGGCGTCATCCAATCTCCGTTCTTGAACTTATCACTTCCGAGAGTGCCGTTCATCCGTACCGTAGGTTCCTATCTCTCTAGATAGTGGGTCTCGATTCTATCCAGCTATTTTGCCTTCACCTTAAGACTTATAAGAATTTGGGTCCTAACTTTTGTTACGGGTTCGTTCTTGTTTTAAGTTCCTTATATCCATCTTTCCATCATTATATTTTACTTAATTTCCATTGTTTAAACTATCTTATTTGAAATCTAAATCTCTTGTTAAACCAAAAACGAGAACTACTTAATTTGACGATTGGGCAATTTCTACGACTCAAATCAACATCGAGCCGGGTCGTATCACTTCTTCTCCTAACCGATTTTCTAAGGAGAAACATCAGCATTTTTGAGCTTAAACATTCAGCCATATCTCTTATTATGCATGTAAGTGCATTTTTTTCTCGATTTTTATGTTTTTAGAGTCGTTGTAGCTTAATCTAGCTAGCCCGGGGACTAAGTAAAACTGTTTAAAGATTAAGGTTTTGCCATGAATGAAATAGGTTGTATTTGATATTTTATTGAAGAAAATGGTTAGTTGTTGATAGATAAACATTTATTATTAAGTGATTTTTAATGAAATTGTCAATTATGGATTTAATTGAAAAATAGAAAATATACACGGTGAATTTGTGAAATAAATGAAATCTAAGGCTTGCTAGGGACCTATATGAAATTTGAATATTGTGGATTAATGGAAAATTCATGAATTTTCATTTTATGAGGTAACAATTAAATTGAAATGAAATAAAAAATTATAGGGGCAAAATTTTAATATTGTTAAAATATGAGTTTGGATTGAATGTAATAAAATGTAGTTTGAATGAGTTAAATTTGGTTATTTAGATCAAGAAAAGCATCATACGGATTTAAATTGGGGAAAGGAAAAAGTGTCAGATTAGTTGATCGAATTTCTTTGTTTGTGGTCGAGCTAAGTTCGTACATTTAATTAAAGTTTTAATATGCTTTAAATTAAATGCTATTATGTTGTATTATGATGTTACGACTCTACGGAAATATATCGGTAGATTTTGAGTGATGGTTATAATGGCATGTTTAGGCGTCTTTGTTTGATGAAATTTTCCATTCTGTGTGGCTTGTAAATATGCTATTTTGGTTGATGAAATAGTTGATATGATATCACGTACATATGGTACTTTAAATGGTTGTTATTTTGGCATCTAGGTACTAAAACAATGGTACTGAAATGGTGAGTATAATGGTCTGCTATGAAATGTTGGTTAGTATGCAATGAGTTATTACATAAAGTTGTTAATGGCTAGTTTTGATAGCCTTGAATATGTTGGCATTTGGTAAATTTACTAAGGTACATGGTAGATGTGGAAATGGTTATAATGGTATTTGTTGTGCATGAGAACGGTATGTTAACATTATGGTAATATAGTATCTAAGTTGTTCAATTGGTTGATTGATTTATGGATAAACTTAGCAAGTATTTAATCAAGTTTGATTGCTGAAATTGAGGTGCCATTTTGGCATATTGGCTATATGGTTAGTTACTATGATGCTCTAGCTTGATTATGCACATGTTACATATGTTTTGAATGCATGAAAATAGGTACATTTGGTTTGTGTAAGTGGCTAGACAATGGGTGAGAAAAATGGCTTGGAAATGGCTTATTTTTTGTCGACACGGCAAGAGACACAGGCGTGTGCCTTGTCTCATCCATGTGTTACAGATGCCCATGCGACACGACTGTGTATCCCTTGTAGCTTTCAAAAGGTTGCAAGTCAGGCTGTTACACGGCCTAGCACACGGCCCGGCACACTAGCGTGTGAGGCCACTTCGAGGGGTACACGGCATAGCACACGGACGTGTGGCTTGGCCATGTGAGTAACATGGCCTGGCCACACGGCCGTGTGACCCATGTAGTTTCAAATTTTATATCTTTTTTCTGTAAAATCCTATATGTTTCTGATTTAGTCTTGACTCTTGTCTACTGTGTTTTTAAGGCCTCGAGGGCTCATATAAAGGACTATATTCTTGAATTTGAATCATATTTCTATGTTTTATGCTATGTTTTGTATATTTTGAATAAATGTTTGTTGTATGATGTTAATTTTCGATACTACTCCATGCCCTAATTCGGCGACAGGAACGTGCTAGGGGTGTTACATGACTTGTAACCCTTTGAATCCTACAGGGGACACACGGTCGTGTCACAGGGCCGTGTGTCACACATGGTTGAGACACATACTCGTGTCTTTGGCCGTGTGAATGAAAAATAGTTCATTTGAAAGCCATTTTTCTCACCCCAAGCTTAGTCACTTACACAAACCTAATGCACCTAATTCCATTCATCCAAATTGTAACAAACATATGCATATTCAATGTAGATCATCATAGTATTCAGCCATACAACCAATATGTCTAAAAGGCAGGTCAATCACAACAATTAAACTTGGTTAAAGATTTTATAAGTTTAGCCATAAATCAGTCAACCAATTGAACTAATTATATACCACATTTACCATAATGCTCACATACCATTTTCATACTCACAAATAGCATTATGACCATTCCACACTTATCATCACTACCATTTTCATACTCACAAATAGCATTATGACCATTCCACACTTATCATCACTACCTTAGCATCTTGACCATATGCGGCTACCAAAACTAGCCATTTAACAACTCAATGCACTATCTAATTCCATACCAAACTAACATTTCATAGTATGCATTTATATTCATCATTCCAACTACCATCATTTAAGTACATAAATACCAAAATAGCAATCGTTATAATTCTATACATACATGATAACATAACAATTATTTCTTCACCCAAAATAGCATATTTACAAGCCAAACATAATGGTTATTTCATAAAACAAAAACACCTATACATGCGATTATAACCATGACTCAAAATCATCAAAATCTACCCATATAGCCGAAGGATAGTGTGATAAATCTCTGACAAGATTCCAACCCAAACGAGCTTCCGATTACCTAAAAACATGGAAAACAACATAGGGTAAGCATATAATATTTAATAAGTTCATAACTCATAAACAATGCTTACCATTTATATAAGCTTAAAAGTAAGTATGAAATAATCCAACATAGCTTGGCACAAGCCTAAGCATCCATAACGACTCAAGTTAGTGATAAACACATAATTTAGCCAATTTATTACATAATAATATAGCTTTCATGTACTTAACATATAAGCATTCATACTTTCACGAACATGGCTATGCATACTTTAATCATCAACAACTCATACCTTTACATGCTTTTATGGCTTTACTAATCGAAATATCTATCGTTCCTTCCTTTTGTATGCCCGTTGAACCACTTAGAATAGTATTAGATATGCGGGAATCTTACACAACGTGTGTTAACATATGGTCGAAACCATTTCTTTCTTTTTCTTATATAGATTCTCTCTCTCGAGCCATAAGTGGGTCTGCTCACACAAGCTGTCATTCAGAACGTAGCTACACAGTGCTGCTCACACAAGCTGTCAAGTATCCGTAACACATTCCAGAACTTAGCCACCGATAGGACGTTTAAGACCACCACCTAAAACACGGTAACCCTAATGACATGTCATTTGTATCCTATATATTCCTAAGGTTCAAATGGGATCATAAATTCGTCGAAACTTCGTTGCATTTTTCCATAAAAACATAACATAATAATACAATAAAATAGAATTTATATCAAATATATTAAAATGCTATTTAAACGTACGAACTTACCTTGATCACAAACGAAAAATATAATCAACTAATCTGACATGTTTTCCTTGATCTAAATCCGTACAATGGTTCTCTTGGTCTAAATAATCAGATTTATCGCATTTAATAACCATTCTATTCAATTTTTGCCCCTATAATTTTGAATTCATTACAATTTAGTCCCAAACCTTATAAAATGAAATTCATGCAAATTTATTGCTAACCCAAGCTAACCGAATTTCACTTAAGTCCTTAGTAGCTCATATTTTTCATAAATTTCATAACTTATCATGAATATTACACATTTTTCATTTTAACCCCTAATTAACATTTTCATCAAAATTCACTTTACAAAAGTTGTTTAACTAATAACAAACATTCATTTTCTTCCATCAAACATCACAAACAACCAATATAAATTCATAGTAAAACCCTAACCTTCTAACAAATTTGCAAATTAGTCCTTCCGCTAGCAAGATTAAGCTACGGCGACTCCAAAAACATGAATATCATTAAAAACGGAAGGAAAATACACTTACATGCAAAGGAGAGAGATGGCTGAATTTTTGAATGCACAGCAATGGTGTTTTCTTAGGTTGAAAATCGGCTAAGGAAGGAAAACAAAGATGATCACCTTTGTTTTATCATTTTACTAACTTTAATTATTAATTTACTTAAATAAAATTTAATTAAACCTTTAAAAATCACTTAAATGATGTCCATCTTTGTCCACAAATAATATTAATGGTCTAATTACCATTTAAGTCCATTCATATTCAAAATTTATAGCAATTTGACACCTTTTACTTATAGAACTCTAATTTTGTACCTTTTGCAATTTAGTCATTAATATATTAATAAATATTTTCATGTCAGATTTGTGGTCCGAAAACCACTGTTCTGATTTCACTAAAAAAGGGTTGTTACATACCTCCACTTGCTAGTCTCCCATAAAGGGATTAGTTTCTCATGGTTTTCATAGAAAATATAGAATTTATACAAAGAGAAAGCACATTAGTTAAATCGATACTATAGAGTATATTAAAGATTCTGATTGTATTGAAATTATCATGAATTCACAAAGTTTGAATGCTTTTCACAATTTAGATCTCTTAAGAACAATGGAAAACAACTGAAATAAATTCTACAACCTAAAAATGAAAGAAAAACTAAACTAATTTTACTAAAGAAAATATAGGCTAAGTGGATAATTTCCATAACGTGTGCCAAAGGAACTTATTTATAAATTTTAAACAGTAATCGTCCTTAACCCTAGGTTAGTTAATGTCCTTGAGCTTTAAGTTTGTTTGTGTGGACCAAAATGCCAAATAGATTGTGTTTTATCTCGTCCAGAGTCGATGTCGCGACACACTATGACCTGTGTCGCGACATAATAGTCAGTGTACTCTTCTTGGGATATCTCTAGGGTGTGTCGTGACGCCCTTAGGCTTTGTCGTGACATCGAAGGCAGTCTTGAGCTTTCTCCGTTTTGCTCCCTATGTTGCGACATCAAAAGTCTCGTGTTGTAACATAGAGACCACTATCGATTTAGTACGCCTTCTAAAGATGTCTTGGATACTCACAAAAATGCGGAAGCTCGCCCTTAGGCCTCATTTGGCCCCTAAAGTCAAGAAAAGACTTAATTTGCACATTTGGCTCCTAAATTCATTACTTGTTCTCATAAAACATAAACTGGAATGTACATTGAACTTACAAATCGTGATACATGAAAATGGTTGTATAGCCTCTGGTAGGGAAAATATATGTTGCAAACCAGATTGGAAAATCATGACAAAGGATACAAACAAAGGAATATTAATGGAATTTATGATATGAATCTAATTAAGGACTTGCGTGTGTGGCTTGCATGAAGAAGGTTTATTTGTATTGTCATATTGGGTGCAGTGTATACGCCAATGGAATAGTAAAATAGATTATAGATTATCTGTGTATGGTACTCGCCATCTCGTGACCTGTGTGATTATGTTTGACTCATTGATATGATCTGTTTAAGTATTAGTGGTTTGATAGGACTTATTTGGAACTTACTCTATTTCCTTTTTCCTTCTAAGGCTTATAGTTGAATGAAGACATTCTGTTAGACTATACCAGAAGACATCTACTGCTGTGAGACTTTTGTTATTTTGTACTATGCATTACTTATTGGGGGCGATGTCTGATTGTAATTTGAGAAGAATTTGTACTCAAAACCTAGTTGATAATCTATGTTTTAGTGAAGCTTCATTTGAGATATGAAATGGTTTTTCCAGTGTTATATTTTATACAATGAAAATCATCTTACTAAAGCCTATACGCCACATGGCTTACATTTATTTCATTACTTTTATTAAATGTTTAACACAAAACCACAGTTTTACAAAGTATATGCCAAAAATTATTTAAAAGATAAATGATTTCTCTGTAGTGACACATCATACTTGGATCTTCCTAAAGGATCTAGTTTGGCATTTTACAAGTTGGTATCAGAGCCAAGGTTTAGCCAATTCTCAAAAACTAATAGTTGTGTTACACCCCATTATGCATAGTATGCCTCTGGCTTAGTCTTTAATTTTTTCTATTAAGTTAGAATTTCTTTTGATATAAGAAAATGCCTAATGATTCTAGAAAAGCCACGGATGAATAAACAGAAAGTCGTATGACTACGTAGGAACAAACTACTACTGCTAATAATATGGGAAATATAGGGAATGAATTCTGGAATTTGTTTTTCACTATGAAGACACAATTATTCGACCAGCTTATGAGAAGAAATCAATAGCCTCAGCCACAGCAACCATAGCCTAAGGTGGTTTACCAAGCACATCCCACTTTTCTAGTACCTACTGTGGCTCTACCTAAGGTTGACCTTGTAAGAGAAATCAGGAAAAGAGGTGCCAAGAAGTTTCTTGATGATAAAAGTGATGATCCCACTGTGGCTGAGTAATGGTTATCTCGGTTGTGTAGGGTGATAAAGAAATTGAAATTTACTTCTAAGGATAGTCTTAGATGTGCTACATCATTGTTAGAAGGAGAAGCATACCAATGGTGGGAAACATTGGGTAGTGTGACTCTTGAGCAAATGATTGACTAATATTTCTTTCGAAAAAAAGTTTAGAGAAAGATCTGTTAATCAGATGTATGTTGAACAGATGAAGAAAGATTTTCTATATTTGAGGAAACAGAGAATGACAGTTATGGAATATAAGAGGGAATTTCTCAAACTTAGTCATTATGGAAGGAACATGTTTCAGATTGAAAAAGAAATGTGTGATAAGTTTGAATGGGGACTAAGGGTTGAGATTCATGCACTAGTTGTAGTAGCTGAGTGTAAAACACTTGCAGCAATGACAACAAAAGCCCATAAGATGGAACAAATCATTATAGATAGAAGTAAGAATTTTGAAAGAGAGAGAATGAAGAGGGTTAGAGCAAGTCCTCCCTTACCAGTAGGTTTTAAGAAACCTAGTGATCAAACTTTTTTAGCTTCGAGAAAAGATTCATAGTTCACAAGTTTCAAATGTGAAGGACGTAGCAAACCGACTACTTCTATGGCAAGTTCTAATGGTTCTAGAATGATGAAAAATGAATGTGAATATTGTGGTAGGAGTCATAGTGGTGAATGCAAGGAGAATTTAGAGGCATGTTTAATATGTGGTTGCAGAGATCATATGGTTAAATATTGTCAATCTAAGATTGAATTTGTAACATCTTGATTTTGGGCCTAGTCCAAATAGTGGTTTCGAGACCATAGATTTGATGAGGAAAAATTTATTTTTTTCTTACATTTTTATGGTCTACGATTTCACGAAATGATTTTGTGAAAATTTCGTTTGAAAATTTTGACGTTTGGGCACTCAATTTAGTCAATAGGACTAAATTGTAAAAAGTGCAAAAGTTGAGTTCTACATGTTAGAGGTGTCCAATTGTTATGAAACTTTAAATTGGAGGTCCTTATATGGTAATTAGACCATTGGTTAAGTTGGTAGACAAAAATGGACATGAGATAAGTGAAATAGAAAATTTTAAGTTAGGTGCAATTTGGTAATTTAGTAATAAAAAGAATTAAAAGGGGAAAAAGATGGCAAAATGTGCTCATCTTGTCCATGGTGAACGAAAATAACAAGAGGGAAGCCATAGTTAGGGTTTTCAAGCTTCCAAGCTCCATAGTAAGTGATTCAAAGCCCCGTTTTTAATGTTCTTTACGTTTTTGGAGTCCCGGTAACTTGATTTAGCTTATTCTAGCAATAATTTAACCTAGGGTTTATATTTGGAAAGATAACCATAGGTGAAATATGTTTATTTTGATGTTTTATGGTAGAATATGAAGCTTGAAATTATGTTGAACAACCTTTGCTAAGCGATTTTAAGTGAAAACAAGTAAAACGACAAATTCGGTAAAAATACCTAATGTTCATAAGTACATGTTAGAGTGGGAATTTAATGTTTCCATAGAAGGGAAAATGTTCAGAATGTCATAAAACATAAGAATAAGGGATGAAGTTTAATTTCTGAGCTTTGAGGCAAAAGTGTAATTATGCAAAAGTTTAGGGGCAAAATCATAATTTTTCCAAAGTTCGAGTCAAGGATTGTTTTGATGAATTTGAATTTTAAATAAGTTAAATTTGCTATTATAGATCAAGAAGAATGAAATTTAGAGTTAGATCGGGGAAAGAAAAAGATAGAGGACTAAGTTGCTAGATTTGGTCAAATTTTGTACCGAGGTAAGTTTACTGTAAATAAATGAAATATTTCAATAACTATTATTAATGTTGTTATTTTTCAGCAATTATATATTTATTTCATGAATTTATTCAATGTTGACTGAAGTATGAGACGATAGAGAATTAGTATTAAAAAGTCTCGTTGAAACATAAGGAATATATCGGATACAAATGCCATGACATTTGGGTAAAGAGATCCCATGTAAGACCATGTCTAGGACATGACATTGACATCATTGAGGTTATGAGAGGTCCCATGTAAGACCATGTCTGGGACATGGCATTGGCATCGAGATGAGAAGCCCTATGTAAGACCATGTCTAGGACATGGCGTCGGCACTGAGATGAGAGGTCCCACGTAAGACCATGTCTGGGACATGGCATGGGCATCGATATGAGAACTCCCATGTAATACCATATCTGGGATATGGCATTGGCAGTACAAGAAACATCCCATGTAAGACCATGTCTGGGACATGGCTTTGGCATGTTATTATCAGAAAAGAGACCCAAGTATCCTTATTATCTCAATGTGGCTCAACGGGCTAGTAAACAAATTATGTTCCATGAAAGTTCAGGTAAAAGCATAAATAGCAAATTCAGGTGAGTTATAAGAGTGAAGAACATATTATGTTATCAATTGGGAACTAAAATTTCAGCAAGAGAAGAGTAAGTTATAATCATGAGTTATCTAAGTAAACAAGTGAAGGAGTAAGAGATTAAGTAAAGAGGAAATTATAGATCATGACACTTGAGTATATTTATTTGTGTTAAATGTTGTTATTTATTTGCTTTCTTGTAAACTTACTAAGATTTATGCTTACTTCCTTTATTTTCCTTCTTTCTTTTATAGTATCGCCAAGTCAGTTCGGGGATCACAATGACGTCGGAGGTCGTCTCACATTATCTATAGATATCTTGGTATTATGTGATTTTGAAACATGTAAAGTTATGGCATGTATAGGGACTTAGCCATTTTGAGTGTGTTCATATGATATGGCTAATGATTTGCTATTTAAATGGCTAATTAAAAAAACAAGTTTGGTATTATGGATGTTTAAATGTTGGTTAATACCAAGAAATTATAAAAGAGTAAAAATTTGCAATGATACAGTTTTTGGGCAGTAGCAGTGATGTGATTTGAAAAATCACCAAAATTAGTAGGAGAGGAATTATAGAGTTAATGAGATATATAATTAAAGCTTATTGAGTCTGTTTTTGTATGAAAGAAACAGTGCATGGAAAGAAATTTTATATTATGAGATATTGAATTTTAGTGAGGCAGGGTCAGAATGGTTTCTGAAGTCCCCTGTTCTAACTTTATAAAATCATTAAAAATTCTATAGAAAGAATTAGAGATATAATTATATTTCTGTATCCTTAGTAAGTCTATTCAGTAGAAACAAGCGGAAGTACCATATGAAGTCTGTATAATGAGATATTTAACTTTTTTGACAAGAGATCTGGACAGTCGAACAGTGAACAGGGAGATTTAACTAATAAACTTTACTAATTTACCAATCCAAAAATTCTGAAATTTTATGGTAAGAAGTTATATGAGTCTAGTTTTGGAGAAAATTTACGAATATAAATTTTAAGTTTTGTAACTCGAGTTATAATTAATTTAGTGACTACTGCGTAGGTGGATAGTTTATGCTGGAAATGACAACTGGTAAATTTTTTCATCGTAATAGTATTTATGCTTCGATGATCCAGGGTCTACTTATTCATATATATGTACTAAGGTTATAGAGGGTCTTAGCCTTAAGGAAGTGTACTCTAAAATGAATGTGCTAATAACAAATCCCTTGGTCAGCGTACTGTGGTGAATAAGTTGATGAGAAACTACACATTAGTTTTTTGTGACCAATCATTTCTAACATAATTTTGTTATTGATTTTTCATGAGTTGATGCAATTTTGAGGTTAGATTAGTGGACAAGACACTAGAAGTGTATGCTTGAGAAATGTTAAGGGTAAAAAATTGACGATGCCTTGTTACAGACTATGTCGATGAGTAGAATAATTTCTATAGTTCTGCTAGGAAAATGATTGTTCAAGGTTAAGATGCTTATTTGGCTTATATCATGGTTTCATCTAAGTCAAGAAACGAGATTACCCAAGTTCCTATGGTAAGAGAATGTAACAACCCGAATTTGGGGCTAGTCAGAATAGTGGTTTTGGGACCACAAATTCGACGAGAAAAATAATTTATTTCATTATATTTTTATGTCTACAATTTCACAAAATGATTTCGTGAAATTTTTGTTCAAAAGTTTGACGTTTGGGCACTCAATTTAGTCAAAATGACTAAATTGTAAAAAGTACAAAAGTTGAGTTCTATATGTTAGAGGTGTTCAATTGTTATGAATTTTTAAATTGGATGTATTTATATGGTAATTAGACCATTGGTTAAGTTGGTGGACAAAAATGGGTATGGTTAGGCATGTTTCCAAAGTTTTTCATTAAGGGCATTTTGGTCTTTTAGTTATGAAAATGAATTAAAAAATTAAAATTTTTATCCATCTTCAACCCCTAGGCCGAAAATTGCATGGAGAAACCATGGCTAGGGTTTTTCAAGCTTCCAAGATTGATTGTAAGTCTGTTCTATCCCATTTTTAATGATTTTTACGTTTTTAAAATCCTCGTAACAAGATTTACCTATTTTTACCATTGTTTTGAACTAAGGTTTGTGTTTAAAAATTTAACCATGAATGATATGCATGTATTTTGATGTTTTATGGAAAAATATGAATGTTTGGAGTATGATAAACGATTTGTACTAAGTAATTTTCGATGAAAATGCCTAAAAGGATTAATTTGTAAAAGTTATAAAATATGTCACAAGTGTGGGAATAAGTGAGTATTGTGGACTACTATTGTTATGAAAATGGTTCAGCTAGGCCTAAAATGCAAAGAAATTGAATAAAAATTATTTTACGAGCCTAGGGGCAAAATCATAATTTTGTGAAACTTTAGGGGTAAAAATGTAATTTTGCCAAAGTATGATTTTTGGACTGGAATGAATAGTCTGAAGGTTATATAAGTTAAATGTATTGTTATAAATTAAGAAAGACAAGAAATTGAAATTGATCGATAAAAAGAAAAGTGAGAAAAAGTGAAAAATTCTCAAATAAACCTTTGGAATAAAAAGGGATACGAATGAAGTGACAGAAATGATCACATGTGTGGCACGGATTGTCTGTAGGCCGCTATGTAAAAGTGAAAGTGATGGTCACGTGTGTAGTACTATGTGCAGGCTACTACGTGTACCGAAATGATAGGTCGCATGTGTAGTACTATGTGCAGGCTACTATGCGTGCCGGATAGTTTCGATCACGTGTGTAGTACTATGTGTAGGCTACTACATGTATCAGATGGTAATGGTCACATGTGTAGAACTATGTACAGGCTACTGTGTGAACCAAACATCATTGATTAGTAAGGTGGTTGCTATGTGCTGATTCCACCGGACATCATTGATTAATAAGGTGGTTTGTAACACCCCGAACCCGAAACCGACACCGGAGTCGAACACGAGGTGATAACTGACTTTAACCCCTTATAAAATTTATTTCCAGACACTGCCCAATCTGTGTACTACTCGTTTTAAAAATCATATCTTCAGTTTTGTAACTCAAAAATCAGTTTCGTAATTTTTCCCAAAACTAGACTCACGTGCCCATCTATGTATTTTTTCTAGAATTTTTGGTCGGGTCAATTAGTACAGTTTATTAGTCAAAGTCTCCCATGTTGCAGGGGTCGACTACACTGACCTTTGCCCATTACGACTTGGATATCTCCCTGCACGGGGCTTCAATACTGATGCCGTTTGTTTCTATGAAAACTAGACTCAGACAGGAATCTGTACATATATGGTACGACCCCTAATTATCTCTAGTTAATTTATAATGAATTTCCAAATTCGGAGCAGGGAATCCAGAAACCGTTCTGGCCCTGTCCCACAAAAATCTGATTATCTCTTAATATACTGCCCATATGATCTTTTCGTTACTTCCTCATGAAAACAGACTCATCGAGCTTCGATTACATAATTTATTCATCAATTAATTCCACTCCTACTATTTTTAGTGATTTTTCAATCTCATGACACTGCTGCTGCCAGCATCTGTTACGAAAGTAACTAGGTCCATTTCATGCCTACCCTTGATCCAACTCAATCGAACATTCGTGCCATTTTCGCATGGCTTAAAGTTTACATGCCAAAGTTCAAACACAACGTAATAGCTTATACATGCCAAAATGTTCTTCTAAGCCAACTAAGAAGAAAGTACCAAAACTTGCTATCCGGTGTGATGACTTCGATGACGGCCTGACCCCGCAAAAATAGATGAGTTCAAGCAACCTATAATGGGTGACAAGGAAACACCGAGTGAGTTTATAACTCAGTAAGTCATAACCAATGCACTACCATCCATCAATAACATTATCACAAGAGGAAACAAATGGAACGAGACAATTTACTCCATCCAAACCGAACCATACCATAGTTCCTCCAACCTATCGATTCAATTTCATATCAATTCATGCATTCACCTTCCATATACTCATCAATAGGACATTGAAGCATTTTCATAAATCAATTTATTTTCGTTACAATCAAACGACTAAACGGCCTTTCACCCATCCTACGATAAATTTTATGTACGTGACTTCAAGTATATTTGTCACATAGGTTCAAACTTACCGAGCTCAACACCAAGTATAAGCATAGCACCTATTAGCCATGTACTCAAGACACTTACCCGATCCGCTGTCCGCGATCGACTCAATAGTGTCGCACACGTAGTGTCCATAATGATTCACGAATGTATATTGAGTCCGCACACTCAGTGCTATATAATCAACTCGCACACTTAGTGCTACGTAATCAAATCGCACACTTAGTGCTACATAGTCAAACTCGCACACTTAGTGCCGCATGGTCAATTCGCACACTTAGTGCATCATATTCATTTCGCACACTTAGTGCAACATAGTCAAATCACACACTTAGTGCTGTACAATTTAATCCCGCGCACTTAGCGCCAATCTCATGGTCATAAATGGTTATACCCGCACGTTTAGTGCCGAGATCAACAACTCAGTACATCTTACCTCTTTTCTTTTCATTCAACATTTCATCATCAATACGTACATGCATATATATATATATGTATATTTATTCATTCCATTCAGCATCAATACATAAACATTATGACCATTTGAAATAATACCAACTACATGCTTAATGACTTACCTTGTGTTGGGTAAGACGGTTCCAACTCGGCTACTCAGTGATCTTTTCTTTGCCTTTGCTTGATTCTCCTCCTTTAGCTCCTTGAGCTTAATCAATAATTCACTAGTTTAACCATCTTGTTAAACATTCATAATCAATTACACATGCATATGTATGTTTGTATATTCGGCAACCATCCACACTAATTACCCATTTAGTCGATTACACACATAATTAAAGGTAACATCACGAATGGCATACTTATGTATATATATAGTATATATATATACTTCGGAATGGGCATCACAATTAGATTTAACACCACCTTCATACTCAATTAGATGGCCGAATGCATGTGTATATGCACAATGTCAACTATAACATCATGTAGATCCACATATACTACATTTCTTATGTTCCACATCTTAATGCCCATTATACATAATCAAATTTAACATCATCTATATATTTACTCATATGGCCGAATATACATACCCCCATATAATATCATTTTCATTCCATTTAACACTTAATTCATCATAAATTTCCCCCTTTGCTCTCTTTTTTTTCTTCATGGCCGAATGCTCCTTCTACTCCTTTTACCTTCACAAAGCATGAATTTCATCATCCAACTTACAAGCTTACAATCTCATGAAGTTTAACCTCATGGTACCTATCAAACTCTCACTCATTAGCTTCTATCATAAACCTCCAACAACACCCAATAAACATATACTTTGGGGGTCTATGGTAGAACCAAGAAAGGAACTCATAGATATCAAGATGTGAGCAACTACCATTATTCATCTAAGTTTAGCATGAAACACAATCATCACCCTTATTAATCTTTTATAGCCGAAACCATACTCACCCCCAAAATCGAAATTTCAACATGGTTTACAAAAATCACTTGATAACTCACTCAATATCAACTAAAATTTCAAAAGCTAGTACAAACTTCCTTACCTTAATAGTGACCTAAGATGACCGATTGCTTCACTCCCTTCTTCTTCCTTTCAATTCGGCCAAGAAGAACCAAAGAACACAACTTGTTTTTCTTTTTCCTTAGAACATTCGGCCAAGGGCAAATGAAGAAGATGGACACTTTTTTCTTTGTTTTCTTTCTACTTTCACGGCAATGGGGAGGGAAGACAATTACACACTTTCCTTTTCCATCTAT